>NC_142435.1:87575083-87876166 GCF_059453495.1 Arachis ipaensis
CCACACAAGCCCCAATAAGCCACGTTAACTCCCACGTTAACCTAGTTAACGTGGAAGCTAACGTGAAGAAGGAAGGTGATCGCCAACGTTAGTGACACCTAACATTGTCACTAACATTGGAAGGAGCCCACATAAGCCACAATGAGCCACGTTAACTCCCACGTTAACTTAGTTAACGTGGAAGCTAATGTGAGGAGGAGAGATAATGAGCCAACGTTAGTGACATTCACCTTTGTCACTAACGTTGGAGATGGCTAGCAGAGCCACGTTAAAGGCCACGTTAACCTAGTTAACGTGGACTCTAACGTGGGGGCTAGGGGCACATTGGAACGTTAGTGACAAAGGTAAGTGTCACTAACGTTCTCGAAGGTTGGCAAGCCTACGTTAGTTAACGTGGACTCTAACTAGGAAAGGAGGAGACTTCTCAACGTTATTGGGAAAGGTAAGTCCCAATAACGTGTGTGAAGGACAAAGAGGCAACGTTAGTAACAACGTTTGTGCCACTAACGTTGGAGTTAACGTGGCTCTTACTTTGGTGAGGAACGTTAGTGAATAAGGTGATTGTCACTAACGTTCTCGAACCCACATTTCCACTTAAACGTTAACACCACTAACGTCCTGAGCTAAAGTCTCTGCCCACTTCACACTTTCTCTCTGCAAGTAAAACTAAGCCCAATGAAGAAGATAACTGCTTCAAACTCAAAATCTAAAGGCCCATACCCAAGACTTGAAGAGCCAACTAGAAGATCAGAAGAGTAGTATATATAGGAGTAGGTTTGAATTAAAAGGAGAGTTGGAAATTATAGGGAGCGTCTTGGCATAGAATTACTCTCTGTATTTTACTTTCTCTGCACTTCTAGTTTCATCATGTATTCTCCATCTTTGTTTTCATTTTCCAGAGCTATGAACAACTAAACCCCTTTCATTGGGTTAGGGAGCTCTGTTGTAATTTGATGGATCAATACTAGTTTTCATTATTCTTCTTCTATCTTTTCTCTTGATTTTACTTGAAAGCTTTCGATCTTCATCCAATTGAGTAGTTATCTTGGAAAAGAAGCTATCCAAACTTGGATCTCTTCTGAACCTTGAAAGAGGAATGAAGAGATCATGCTAGAAATGCTTTCTCATGCTGGACCAAATTGGGTTTGGATGGATATGTGACTATAATCCTCTCAACACTTGATTTGGGAAATGTATGTGGTATAATCAGTGACCATACTTCATCTCTTCTCATGAGCAATTGACCAAGGAATTGGCTATTGATCAAGATTTGAGAGATTGAATTACAAGGAATTGTAATTTGATCACTTAAGATTGCCAAGGAGATCAATGAGTGCATTGATTGAGGAAGAGATGAAAATGAAATTGATCCGGAGAATGCAACATCTCCTGAGCCCAATGAACTCCCCATTTCTGATCTTACCCATTCTCTTTAATTTCTGTCATTTACTTTTATGAGCAATTACCCCATTCCCATTTAAGATTCTGCAATTTACTTTCCGTCATCTCCATTCAGCTCTTTATTTCTAGCATTTACTTTTCTGTTATTTACTTTCCCGCCATTTAATTTTCTGCAATTCTCAACCCAAATTCTGATTCGCTCAACTAGAACATTCCTCTAATTAAAGTTGCTTGATCAATCAATCCCTGTGGGATTCAACCTCACTCTATTGTGAGTTTTTACTTGACGACAAATCCGGTACACTTGCCGAAGGAAATTTATTATGAGACAAGTTTTCCGTGCATCAATCAGCTTTGAAGAGTACCGGAAGGTGTCTAGATATTGCTGTACATTTGGTAGTTTAGTCAGTACTTTGCACTATGAGCTAACTCTTTTCTTGCAGGATTTATAGTGATGTTTTTGTTGATCTTGGTTATTGTCCGCCCTTGATGACAAAAGGGGGAGTAATAGTTAGCTGATTTTGATTGACTTTTACTGCATCTGATTTTTCTTATTAGAACTGAACTTTCTTTTGCAAATTGCTTTTGTTTTACAATATGCTTTTGCTGCTGTCTTGATAAAAAAAAATACTGGGCTGAATCTGTGTTGCTGGTTATATAGAATCCCCTAGTCAAGTTACATCTTGAATAGCTCTTTTTAAGCTTAATGTAAATAGGAATAAAAAGGAAAGAGCATAAATTCAGGGGGAGCTACTGTTGAAAAGAAAAGGGGGAGCAACACATCAGCAAGCAACATCATTCAAAGGGAGTTTCTAAACCTTACTCAAACTCAGTCCCTTTTGATTATTTCTTAAAACATGTTTGTCATCAAGGGGGAGATTGTTGAGTTAAGAAATTAACTAAATTAATTAGTGATGAGAAATATTATTTTTGGGCAAAATAAATAATTAGTGTTGATTAATTATATTTACTTATTACTAATTGTTTATTGTTGCAGGCCAAATTTCAATAGCCCAAATGGAACAAAAAGTAATCAACAAAAATGTTGGGCTGAAAGCAAAATTAAGAGCCCAAGGAAAAGCAAAGAAAGAAGCCAAAGAAATCAAATCGGGCCAAGCATATCAATACCCGATCCAAGCCCGATCTGGTTTCAGAAAAGCAAATCCCTCTCTTTTGCTTAACCAAAAGCAACGTTCATCTCTCTTTTGTCCTAGTCAAATCAGAGTTTCAGAAAAGTAAGAAAGAGAAAGAGAGAGAGCTTCTTCACCAAGCTAGTCACAAAAGAAGCAAGAGAGAGAAGGATTAAGCTTGAAAGGCAGATATCAAATCACCCAGTTCAAACCCAATCAAGCTTAGGTTAAAGGTAACCCATTTCCTCTTGCATGCATCAAATCTTCATCTCTTCTTCCCAACTCTCTGCTCTATCCGAAATGGGATACAAGAAAAAGAGGATTTATGTTCTTCTCTGCTGTGTATCTACGATCTTAAACAAGACTTGGGGACCAAGTTGGTTTTCAAGGGCTCAGATCAAGTTGACCATTGGAAGATTTCTATGGTTGCTGTTTTATGACTTTCCGTCAAGATGAAGAAGTCAGAAGCAAAGTTTCTACTCTAAGGTTTAATGAAAAAAAGTGATTCTGTGGGTTGGTGAAGCTCTAGGCTCAAGGTGTTGACCTTGGAAGAAGAACCCAGCAACATGCAAGGAGGTAAATGAAGCTTGCTGTTCATTCAGAAGGCAAGGAGAAAAAACCAGTGAATAGAGGTTTTGTTCTGAGAGAGCTCTTTGAAGAAGTTCAACTAACTGGACAGTGTAACCTAATCAAAGGTGCATTCCGCCAGTATGAAGAACTAAATCAGAGGCTTGCTAATCTGGTTTTTCGCATAGCACAGAGGTTGTTGATGAAGTCAATCTCCTTCATGTTTTACAGATTGTGATGTTCTTTTCTATGTTTATCTTTCTGTAATTTCTTGTGAGAAAAGGCATTGTGAGAAAGCTCAAGTAAAAGCCATGAGTGGAAAAAGGCTGAGTGATACACTTGAGAGAAAAGCCTATAGTTAATTTCAGATTTCTTTAGGTATGTTTATGTCTTGTATCTTGTACCTGTAAGGTATCCCTTTTTTAGTTAGGTTAGCACTAAGAGTGAATAGTTAGGTATTAGCATACCCAATGTCAAGATAGGTTAGAATTTGAGTGTGAAAGGATTAGGTCAATCTTGTGAAATTGGTGTATGTAATACTGTTAACTATAGTGAAATTCTTCCATAGTTGTGGAGGAGACTGGATGTAGGTTGCATAGCACAAGGCAACTGAACCAAGATACATGCTGGTGTTAGCTTTTCTCTTCTCTGCTAAGTTTTGGTTTCTGATATTCATGAGACAAAAATAAATTGTCTCATAAATTTCCGCTGCTGAGTTCAAACAGAACCTGAATTGAAAGTTTGTTTTAAAAAGGTAATAACAACAACTTGAAAGGAAGGCATAGATTCAACCCCCCTTCTCTAAGCCTACCACAACCTTCACCCTTTCATCAGAGTCAGGCACTACCAATTCATAATTTTTCTCCTGATCCCTACTACTACAGATTCGATGGTGTTTTCTAAGCTCCGCACAGAATTCAGAATTAACTACAGAAGCACACATCAGGACGAGGAAGTCTAGCCAGTCGGACATACCCTCAGGAACCTTGGAAGACATCTCGACAATATTTTTGTGAGAAGACATGGTCAACTAGTCCTACAGCCAGAAAAAAAAAGAAATCAGCTTGGACAAAACATGACTCAAGCATACAAACAGTAAAAGAAAAACCCCAGGACATACACCAATGTCCAGGGGCATCCTTTGGAGGCAGGGACAGAGTAAGGACTCAGAAAAAAGTCTACAAGGCTACATCCCAACAAAACTCTCAGCAAAGAAAAATAATCCCCTTCCAAACAAGTAACGACACGAGAAGAAAATCAAAGCAAGCCATCAGAAAATCGTTATCTTCTACAAAATTATCAGCAAAGAAAACTACCAATATGGCGAAAGTCATCAAAGGAGAAATATTTTTTAGAAGCAAGCAGATTCATAAGCCTCAGTAACGACATGCAGTTCATATCAAAGGACACAAACTGGAAACAATAAACGGCAGGCAAAAACCCTAAATGCAAAAGGATCATTCAAAATCAAAGACACTCCCAGAGCACACATTACAGTAATAAGCAGATGCACGACAAACACATAAAAGTTTCAAGCTTTTTAACACGAAACCATGAAAGAACAAAACTTTTCAAAAATACGGGAAGAAAGAAGAAGAAAAGAGGACCAACCGATAAAAGTAAGAAAGGCGATGAATATGGACGGCGAGCCCACACCAACAACCACTCCAAGGAAGGCTCGAAGACATGAAAACTTGGGGGCCAGAGAACGAAGAGGCACGAATGAAATAGAAGAATAAAGGAGAAAGGGGGAAGTTACAGCGAGCAAAGAGAAAGAAAAAACATAAAGGAGAAAGTTTTGGTGTAATTCAAAATGAAATGAGAAAGCGGGAGGCAAAGGAAACGGAACATTAAAAGAATTAATGGGGCATTAAAAACCATCACACGTTCCCAAGGTAAGGAACGCACGTTTCTAAAAATTAAAGAAGAAGAAAGAAAAATGTTCTGCATTCAAAAGGAAACTCTACAAGGAAGAAATCGATGATGCTCGAGCTTGGCTTCTCCAGAGAAAGATTGAAGTCCTAAAACTAAGTACTCGACCTCAAAAGGAAGTCCACAGTCGAGCAGGGGCACTGTTCATACACTGGGTCGAGATGTCCGACCCGGGATGATTGACGACAAGCCAACCGACCTCTTCAGGTCAGGAACATCCGACCTCTTCTCCAAGAGCTCGGCCAAATCACTATAGACGCCCAAGAAGGCCGAAACGAAGGAACACAGCCCAAATCTAAAGGCAGCCAAATCCTAGAAAGATAAGGGCGGTTCCCTTAAAGATAAGATGACTTCACTCAAAGATAAGATAAGATAAAATAACTATCTTATCTCCAGAAAGGTCACTCCACACCATTATAAATACACTGGAGCACCAAGGTATAACTCATACTCTGATTCTACTAAAAACCTGCTTAATACCCTTGCTAACTTAAGCATCGGAGTCCCTTGCAGGTACCACCACCCTCCATTGATGAATGATCAACATCACCAACAAGTCCAACAAGTCGGACGCGGCGGCTCCGGCCACCACCCACAAGTCGGACACATTAGCACCGACCAGCACAGAAGATCTCGTCCGAGATCGACCTACAGTTTCAGGTAACCCTCGGAACACATAGCATGCTTGTTTGTGAGTACTTGTTTGGGATAATTGAAGCACTAGGCTTTTAATATTGAGACTGATCACCTTGATATCGATTGTTTAGTGTAGACAGGACCCTGAATGGCTACTCGCGGGCGAGGCCGTACTTGTACTCGAAGAGAGAATGAGAGTAACCCGTCGACAGATAATCACACAGAGTTAATGATGGCGATGATTGACTTAGCTAACACGATTCAAGCGGGCACTGCTATGGCTACTCATGCCTTGTGGCAAAGAAGGCAATCAGTTGGAAGCGAAAATGGAGAAGGCGTTGGGGACGACTTAGATAGTGTTCCGAGGACTCTAGTTGCTTTTTTGAGAGTTGACCCGCCAAGTTTCAATCGATCGACAAACCCTATTGAAGCAGACAACTGGTTCAAAGCTATGGAGCATGCATTACAGACACAATATGTCCCAAATAATCAGTTCGTGAAATATGCGGCTTATTAGTTAATGGGAGAAGCTCAACATTGGTGGCAAGAGGAGTGTCGATTCCTGCAAGTACATAATATGGATATTCCATGGGAGCTGTTTCGGACTGCCTTCTACAAGAAGTATTTTCCTGAGTCGGTGAGGGAGGCCAGAGAGTTAGAGTTCATGCAGCTGAAACAAAGTTCAACGCCTGTGGCCAAGTATACGAGTAAGTTTGAAGAGCTCTATAGGTTCTCAAGGGTATGTCAAGGAGCCCCTGAGTCCTATGAGGATTGAAAGTGTGAAAGGTACCAAGTAGGACTGAGAGAAGATATCATGCGCATTGTGGCTCCAATTGAGATTAAAAGATTCTCGGAATTGGTGAACGAGGCAAGATTCGTAGAGGACTACATTGAGAAAATGACTTTGACGAGAGATCATCGTGGGGGTACCAGTAGCAGAGGTCGTGGAAAGCATTTTCCACCAAGAGTCCGGATATTAAAAAGGGATGGACATACCACTCGGCATCGTCAAGGTCGACGAAACTTCAGAAGAAACAACAAGGCCCAGTCTCACCTGGCAAAAGGAGATGGTCAATGCTATATTTGTGGGAAGCCTGGACTTATATCCAATTATGATCACCACAGGAGGAATCGAGATGAGGGTCAGAATCAACAGTCAGGCTGTGTGTTTACCTTGCGTGCACGTGGTACGATGGGGTCGGATTCTCCGACGAGAGGTAAGCGTATGCTTTGAAGTATTATGTATTTTGTAGATCTGGGGTAGCTTAGAATAAACTGTTTTGAATGTTTTGGAAAAATGTTACAAAAATTGATAATTGTTTTAAGGAAAATTTTGGAATTCTTAATGAAGATAATCAGAGTGACGCAGCGGAATGCGAGAGGGAATGTCAACACGTGAGACACCACTTGTAAGGAGTGAGGCTTAGCGTCTTTTCTGATCAAAAGATTCTCAAGTATATCTTTGATCAGAAAGAGCTTAATATGCATCAAAGGAGGTGGATGGAGTTGTTAAAGGATTATGATTTTGAACTGAGTTATCATCCTGGAAAGACAAATGTGGTAGCAGACGTATTGAGTCGGAAATCTTTAACAATTTCTTGGATGAGAATAAAGGAAGAAGAGCTAGTGGATAAGTTCGTGGATCTTAAACTGGATATTGGTGAAGTGGCCGGAAGAGTTTGTTTGAAATCAGTTACAGATCTCAGGTGACTTTAAATCTGAACTCTTAAAGGCTCATCAAAACAATGACGTGTTACCTAAGGTGTTGCCAGCTATCAAGCAAGGGAAGCAGTGGAGAGTGTCATGCGATCAAGATGGATTATGGAGATTCAAGGGTAGGATCATTGTGCCGGATGTTGGGACTTTGTGGCAAGATATATTGAGAGAAGCGCACAACAGTGGGTTTTTGATTCACCCTGGGAGTACTAAGATGTACCACGATCGGAAGGCTATGCTCTGGTGGCCTGGTATGAAGAAATATGTGGCGGAATATGTCTTAAAGAGCCTGACATAAATGTCGGTTTAGAGACTATATCTACAACGCGACTATTTTTATGACATTCTTTACCGACAAAAATCCCTTTCGTACAAACGTTTTGGGTGTCACAAGTAACAAACCCCTTAAAAATTGTTAACCGAGTATTCAAACCTCGGGTCATCTTCTCAAGGAACTGCGAGGAAGTATGTTCTTATTATTGGTTATAAAGGTTGTAATCGGGGTTTAGAAGGTGAGAAGCAAGTAATTTAAATGACGAGTGAATTAAATGGCAATTAAAATTAAATAATAACTGTAAAACAACTTTTGGCAAGATAAGGGAAATTAAAAGTCCAACTTAGTTATCCCTCTCAACAATAATGAAAGTTGTATCTTAATTCCACTTAGTTAACCTATGAAGCAAAGGTAAGTCAAGGGACTAATTAGTTTGACCTTCGAATCCTATTTATTTCCTAGGAAAAAGTTGGGATTATTGAAGTTCAGATCAATTAGCAAGATAACGATTATCAATTATGCTGAGTTCGATAATGTTGAGTCACTGATTTCTTAACCAATACAAAAAGGGGAAAAAGTAAATTGCTGAAATAATAAAAGTGTCCTTAGATGGGAAGCAATGGCAACTTAAATCAAAGAGAACAATCATAAACTGAAAAATACCTTAAATATCATTAATTCAAATAGAAATCTGTAACATGGAATAATTCATAATTTAAATTATAATAATCAATTCAAATATTGGAATCAAATAAATAAAAGTAAAATTGAAATAAAGGAACATTAAAACCTGGTTCCAGAGTTACTCCCAAAATAAGAAGAAGTCCTAAATCCTAAGAGAGAGAGAGAATCTCTCTCTAAACTAAATCTAAATCATGAAAACTAGAAATTCGCGAGCTCCCTCTTGAATGGATGCATTCCTCCACTTTATAACCTCTAATCTATGCTTTCTGTACTTGGATCTGGGCCAAAAAGGGCTTCAGAAATTGCTGGGGGCGTATTCTGTAAATTCTGATACGTGGCCTCTGTCACGCGTCCGCGTGGGTCACGCGGTCGCGTCATCTGGAGCTTTTCCTTTCCACGCAGTCGCGTCAGTCATGCGTCCGCTTCGTGGGTGTTCTACTCAAGGCGCACGGTCGAGTCAGTCATGCGGCCGCGTCGCTGCTTCTTTGCTTCTAGCACGCGATCGCGTCGTCCATGCGATCGCGTGGATACTAGTTTCCTTAAAGCTCCGTTTTGCCTTCTCCTTCCATTTTTGTATGTTTCCTTTTTTCATCCTTTAAGTCATTCAGCCTTAGGAAACCTGAAGCTACTCAACACACTAATCACGACATCGAATGGAAATAAAGGTAATTAAAATAATTAATTTTTTTAAAGCTTAGGAAACATGTTTTTCACAATATGACATAATAAGGAAGGGAAAGTAAAACCATGCAATTAATGTGAATAAGTAGGTGAAGAGTTGAATAAATCACTCTAATTAAGCACAAAAGAACTCATGAAATATGGGTTTATCAACCTCCCCACACTTAAACACTAGCATGTCCTCATGCTAAATCCAAGGTAAATAATTAAGGTTAAAGTGATGGAATGTTATGAAATGCAACCTATGCTAAATGCATCTACCTAATGAGTCATGCAATTCTAATTCATCCACTCATATATAAAGCCTACATGTAGTCAAATTATTTCACATTCTCAAGGAGATATATATACATATATGGCTAACCCTCAAATAATAAAGCATTTTTTTTTTTGCAAATGAGATGAGAGAAAAGAACTTGCAAGACAATCAGAGATAAATGTTTAATGAGCTTTTGAATTCTCACTGGATTTTGTGTTTTCTCTCTAATCACTCAGTGTCTATTGGGTTAATCACTCTATTCTTCTTTTCATTCTTCCTTTCTATAACTTTGTTTTTCATCTAACCAATCAACAATTACAGAACATAGTCATACCAAAACTCATGAGGTCTTTAATTAAGGTTGTAATGGGGTCAAGGCAAAGGGTAAGGATATATGTATAAGGCTAAGTGAGCTAATAAGTGAATCCTTAATTAGACTAAGATCTCACCTAACATACATACTTAGTAAAACAATGCTTCTTTACCTATTCTCCCTATTTTCTCGCTTTTGATGTCACATGCTCATGTTTCAATTCTTGTTTTTATCCTCATGTGCATTGCTTTTTATTTAGCATTGGGGAGTTCTTTTTGTATCCCCTTATTTACATGCTTGAAAACTAAATTTTTTTTTCCGTTTATGTTCATGATTAGGATAGCTAGACTTGCATGTTGTAGTGGATTTTTAGGTTGTTAGGTAGCTTAGGCTGTGGTTAGTGGATCTAGGTCTGTTTCCTTGCATTGTTCTTACTCCTGTTTTATCCTATGTGCAAATATGTTGCTGCTATAATCATGATTCATATGCTGCTTTATTGTATGTTGTTGCTGTTTACATTGAGTTTTTATATTTATTTTATATCTCTGTACATGCAGCATGATTTCTTTTAATTCATATGAACTGATATGATTGCTGTTTATTTTCCGGGACAATCCAATTTTAGCCGGAATGCTGCCCAAATTTTTTGAAAATTGTTTTCATTCTTGTTTTGGTTTGGCAACTCTGTTTTACTCTGCTTCCCCCAAACCATTTCATGAATGCTAGGGCCACTTTCTTATCCTCTTTGATTTCCTGGTTCATAACCTGCATTTGTGATTCACTGATTCCAATTTCTGATTTCTTTATTTCTATTTGAATCAGCATCACCCTGTTTTCTTTATTCGATTATGAGTACTTCTATTCTTACCTGTGAATCCTTGTTATATGGAATTTTTTCTATACCACTTACTTTCCTAACTCACTAATTTGAATTTACTAATTTCTTTTTACCATACTAACCCTCTTGATCTCTTTTCTGATCACTTTCACTTCCTCTAACTTTCTCACTATGGCATATTGATTTTTTTCTTTCCATTTAACATTAATTCAATCACATTTCAATTACTCATTTTCCTTATTCTATTTCTCCCTTACCGCTTTGAGTTTCCTTTGTTTAAATTGCCTATTTGCTTTCCTATTTTATCCATTTCCTGGTTTTCTATTTTTCAGGATGTCTGCCTCAAAAAGGAAAGGCAAAGGGAAGGCTACTGGCAAGCGCAAGCGAGGAGATTCCTCCCAGTCCATCATTGCTCTAATGCACGATTCCTCATGGCGGGAGAAGAACTTCACACAGCAGGAAAAAGCTGACCAGCTGCTCCCTTCGACTGATCCTATCAAATTTGCAAACCGGTACTGTGAGCTGAAGTACCCGACTTTTGAAAACTCCAGAAATCTATACCTGGAACGTACCTTGAAGATTCCAGAAGCCCTCCAGCAATACACCACTGAGCAAATCAAGCAAAGGGGCTGGTTCTTTCTGGAGAGACTACTGACAGAGGTCAATGCATCTTGGGTATGGGAATTTTATTGCAACTACTACCTTACTACCCTAGATGCAGTAAACCTGAGGGAAAAGCAAATTCTGGTCACTGAGGAGGCCATAGAGACCGTTCTCCAGCTCCCAGCCAAGTCCGATCAGCCAGATGGTTATGCACAGGCTGAGGAGGACATGTGCCAGATGCGGTTTGATTGGGATGCTGTGAAGGCAGGGATAGCTCTCGACCCTGCTGTTCCTTGGGAGATGGGTCAGGACACCACTATGCCTAGAGGGATCAAGAGACTGTACTTGAATGATGAGGCTCGGCTATGGCATCAGATCTTGAGCAACTATGTGATGCCGAGTACTCATGAGACTGAGATCCCGGCTGCCATGATCACCCTCCTCTGGTGTGTGCTGGAGGGTAAGGACCTGTACTTGCCTCATTTTATCCGGCATTATATGACCAGGGTCCACGTCCGAGGCACCCTCCCCTTTCCTTATCTGGTTACACGGCTAGGCCGTCAGGCTGATGTGCCTTGGGAGGATGCCAATGAGCGACCACCAGCAGCGGACTGCAGGAAGATCATCCCTCACAGCAGGAACTTCCTTGCTTTGGGCTACAGACCACCACCTGTCACTACTACTGATGAGACAGCCCCTCCGTCTGCTGGACCTTCTTCATCCACAGCTGCCCCAGCTGCCCCTGCTGCCACCACTGCACCTCCACCCACCTCTGAGCCGGTTTATCGCCTCGTGCACCGTCTATTCTGCCAGCTTGATCAGATGGAGCACCGTAACAGGCGCCGGTATGAGAGATTGGAGCGCCGCAGCAGGCGACGCTATTCCCATCTGAAGCTGATGATCAGATAGGGCGCCGACATCCCCTCCGAGCCCGACACACCATCAGAGCCATCAGAGGAGGAGGAGGATGAGCACGAGGAGGAGCCTCATTCCCAGGCAGAGACTCATCAACAGGCAGGCACAAAGCACGCTACACCACAGCAGGAGGCCCAACGTCAGCTTGAGGCTGCAGATCCGGAGATCCCGATCCAGTCAGTCCCCCCTCTACAGTAGCCAGACTCTCAGCCCACCACCGCCACAGAGACCCCAGCTACCATCCCTACCAGTGATGACACTCCTTCACACCCAGCTTGACTGAGCATCGGGGACGATGCTTCATTTTAAGTGTGGGGAGGTCGCCATCTCTGGCGTTTATTTTGGTGAACTACTACATACTTTTTCTTTTATTTTGGATATTTTTCTGTATTTTTCTCTTTTTCTTTTATTATTATTTTCTGAGTACTTATACATTGCTACTTGTGTATTTTACTCTATTTTCTGCATTTTGCATTTTTTGTTCATATTTTAGTTATTTAGTTCATTTTAGTTATTTAGTTTAGTTTGCAATTCTAACTTATTAGTGGATCAATTAGTATAGTTTACCCTTTTTACATAAGACAACTTAGTTATAGCTTAGTTTAAATTGACAAATATAAAAAGAGTAAGCTAGGAACTTGAACATAATAGATTTAGATCCATAAAACCTTGTATATATAGCATTACATGATGTAGTTAAACTGACAACATTTCATCAAGGAGAAACATTAAAACTTCAAAGGCTACCCGAAATTACTTTTTAAGAGAATAATGAGAATTTTTAACTAAACCTGCATGACATACATAAGTGATAAATGATTTTTCAGCTAGAGAACACATAGCCTGCGAGTTTTGAGCTTAACTGTATGGTTACATTCAAACTATAATTTTTATTTCTGTGTGTTCCAACCTTCTTTCTTATTCTGGTGTTCTTTACTTTGTTTTAGTCTATATGTCCGATTATAGAATATAGGTACATCTCAAAATAATGATTGAGGCCATTATTTGATTTTAGCTCACTTATCCCAAATTAGCCTACCTTTTACATCACCTTTATTAGACTCCTTTGAGCTTTTTAAAAAAAAACCCCTTATTCTATTTTAGCCAAATTACTAGCCTTAAGCAGAAAAACAAAAGAAAATCCCAAGTGAATCCTTGGTTAGCTTAAGATAGAAAATTATAAATAGAGTAAAATGTGGGAAACTTATTGGGAACATAGTTGATAAAGACAAAAGGTAGAAAAATTAAAAAGAATAAAGCAACTCAAAATTTTGGGAAGCAGGCTCATGAAAATTCAAATTAATTAAAATTACCATGTGTATTCGAAAAAAAAAGTTAGTTTTCAAGCATATAAATAAGGGGATACAAAAAGAACTCCCCAATGCAAAATAAAAAGCAATGCACATGAGGATAAAAACAAGAATTGAAACATGAGCATGTGACATCAAAAGCGAGAAAATAGGGAGAATAGGTAAAGAAGCATTGTTTTACTAAGTATGTATGTTAGGTGAGATCTTAGTCTAATTAAGGATTCGCTTATTAGCTCACTTAGCCTTATACATATATCCTTACCCTTTGCCTTGACCCCATTACAACCTTAATTAAAGACCTCATGAGTTTTGGTATGACTATGTTCTATAATTGTTGATTGGTTAGACGAAAAATAAAGTTATAGAAAGGAAGAATGAAAAGAAGAATAGAGTGATTAACCCAATAAACACTGAGTGATTAGAGAGAAAACACAAAATCTAGTGAGGGTTCAAAAGCTCATTAAACATTTATCTCTGATTGTCTTGCAAGTTTTTTTCTCTCGTCTCATTTGCAAAAAAAAAAATGCTTTATTATTTGAGGGTTAGCCATATATGTATATATATCTCCTTGAGAATGTGAAATAATTTGACTACATGTAGGCTTTATATATGAGTGGATGAATTAGAATTGCATGACTCATTAGGTAGATGCATCTAGCATAGGTTGCATTTCATAACATTTCATCACTTTAACCTTAATACCTTGGATTTAGCATGAGGACATGCTAGTGTTTAAGTGTGGGGAGGTTGATAAACCCATATTTCATGAGTTCTTTTGTGCTTAATTAGAGTGATTTATTCAACTCTTCACCTACTTATTCACATTAATTGCATGGTTTTACTTTCCCTTCCTTATTATGTCATATTGTGAAAAACATGTTTCCTAAGCTTTAAAAAAAATTAATTATTTTAATTCCCTTTATTTCCATTCGATGTCGTGATTAGTGTGTTGAGTAGCTTCAGGTTTCCTAAGGCTGAATGACTTAAAGGATGAAAAAAGGAAACATACAAAAATGGAAGGAGAAGGCAAAACGGAGCTTTAAGGAAACTAGTATCCACGCGATCGCATGGACGACGCGATCGCGTGCCAGAAGCAAAGAAGCAGCGACGCGGCCGCATGACTGACGCGACCGCGCGCCTTGAGTAGAACACCCACGAAGCGGACGCGTGACTGACGCGACCGCGTGGAAAGGAAAAGCTCCAGATGACGCGACCGCGTGACCCACGCGGACGCGTGACAGAGGCCACGTATCAGAATTTACAGAATACACCCCCAGCAATTTCTGAAGCCCTTTTTGGCCCAGATCCAAGTACAGAAAGCATAGATTAGAGGTTATAAAGTGGAGGAATGCATCCATTCAAGAGGGAGCTCGCCAATTTCTAGTTTTCATGATTTAGATTTAGTTTAGAGAGAGATTCTCTCTCTCTCTTAGGATTTAGGACTTCTTCTTATTTTGGGAGTAACTCTGGAACCAGGTTTTAATGTTCTTTTATTTCAATTTTACTTTTATTTATTTGATTCCAATATTTGAATTGATTATTATAATTTAAATTATGAATTATTCCCTGTTACAGATTTCTATTTGAATTAATGATATTTAAGGTATTTTTCAGTTTATGATTGTTCTCTTTGATTTAAGTTGCCATTGCTTCCCATCTAAGGACACTTTTATTATTTCAGCAATTTACTTTTTCCCCTTTTTGTCTTGGTTAAAAAATCAGTGACTCAACATTATCGAACTCAGCATAATTGATAATCGTTATCTTGCTAATTGATCTGAACTTCAATAATCCCAACTTTTTCCTAGGAAATAAATAGGATTCGAAGGTCAAATTAATTAGTCCCTTGACTTACCTTTGCTTCATAGGTTAACTAAGTGGAATTAAGATACAACTTTCATTATTGTTGAGAGGGATAACTAAGTTGGACTTCTAATTTCCCTTATCTTGCCAAAAGTTGTTTTACAGTTATTATTTATTTTTAATTGCCATTTAATTCACTCGTCATTCAAATTACTTGCTTCTCACCTTCTAAACCCCGATTACAACCTTTATAACCAATAATAAGAACATACTTCCTTGCAGTTCCTTCAGAAGACGACCCGAGGTTTGAATACTCGGTTAACAATTTTTAAGGGGTTTGTTACTTGTGACACCCAAAACGTTTGTACAAAAGGGATTTTTGTCGGTTTAGAGACTATATCTACAACGCGACTGTTTTTATGACATTCTTTACTGGCAGAAATCACGAACATCACGCACGTCACGCGATCGCGTCATTCATACGGACGCGTCATTCGGCGTTTTGCTTCTCCACGCGAGCCCGTCGTCCACGCCTCCGCGTTGCTTGTGCTATTCCATCCGCGCGGTCGCGTGAACCATGCAGCCGCGTCAATGCGATTTTCTCTCTTTCACGCGGTCACGTGATCCATGCGGCCGCGTCATTTCTCGCTGGTCATCTCCTTAATTTCTTGTGTTCCTTCAATTTTTGCGAGCTTCCTTTCCAATCTCCAACTCATTCATGCCCAATAAAGCCTGAAACACTTAACACACAGATCAGGGCATCGAATGGAATATAGGAGAATTAAAATACATAATCAAAAGTCTCTAGGAAGCAAGTTTTCAATCATGTAATAAATTTAGGAAGGAAATATAAATGCATGCTAATCATATGAATAAGTGGGTAAAGATCATGATAAAACCACACAATTAAACACAATATAAACCATAAAATAGTGGTTTATCAACCTCCCCACACTTAAACATTAGCATGTCCTCATGCTTAGTTGAAGGAGATAAAATAAATGAGTAGGAAGATGTGGAACTCATGCAATACAATGCAACCTATATATGTGAATGCAACTATATGATTCTTGTCTACGTGATCAAAAGTAAATAAGCTCTTCAAAAAAATTACAAACCAAATTCCACTAACTCACTTCTTATACAGTAAGAACAGATAAAAATGCAAGAAGATAGCTCATGAAAGCAGAGAACATAGAAATTCAAGCGTGGAACCCTCACTGATGATGTATGTACACTCTAGTCTCTCTAGTGTATAGGGTAATTACTCTATTCTTCTCTAATCATGCTTTCTAATTTTTGTTCTTCTCCTAACCAATCAACAACATTTAATATACCAATACAAACATCATGAGGTCTTTTCAAGGTTGTAATGGGGCCAAGGTAAGGGTAAGGATGTATATATGGCTAAGTAAGCTTATAAATTGAATCTTTATTTAACCCAAGCTTTCACCTAACCTCTATGTATATTCTATATAACTTTAGAATGCATACCTAGCTACCCAGAAATTTCTTTCACATTCCATACTCATGCATCAACTTTTTATTTTAATTTTATCATACATGCATTGATCCTTGAATTCTTAACTTAACATTGGGGTAATTTTGTCCCCTTATTTAATTATTGAATATTTTTGGATTTTTTTTTAACTTAAAAACATAAAAATTAACATAGCTTATCAATGCACATAGATTTTTAATTCTTATAGGTACCCAAATTCCCATTATATTATCATGACACATTCCCTTATTATCTTTTTTTCCCACAATTTCCCATACTTGATTGACTCACACAATTCTATCTTAAGCTAACCAAAGATTCAATTTGGGATATATAATTGTTTTTCCGCTTAAGGCTTGTAATGTGGTAAAATATAAAACAAATGGGATTTAAAGGCTCAAAGTGGCTAACAAAGGAAATTGAAAGGGGTAGGCTTAATTTGGATAAGTGGGCTAAACAAATAATGGCCTCAATCATATGCAAACATATAAATATAATAAACATTGGACATATGGGATGAAACAAAATATAGATTACAATTATAGAGAAGTAAACACACATAAATAAAACAATTATGGTTAAATAATGTTACCATTCATAAAGGCTCAAATCTCACAGGTTGTGTGTTCTTTAGCTCAAAAATTATGTTCCAAATACAACTTCAAGCAAATTTAACACAGAAGTTTTGATAAAAAATTAGTGAAATTTGGCTTAGAAGAAACTTATTGCCTTTTTAATCAAGCAGAACATGCATGCAACTAATCTATTACTATGCAATTTATCCTATTCTACAAAAGAAAAACTAACTAAGTATCCTAATTTATTGGTGTTAGGGAAGAGAATTTACCTCTGGAAGTCAGGTACTGACCGACCTCCCCACACTTAAGGCTTTGCACTATCCTCGGTGCCATCTGTCAAGAACAAAGGTGGGCTGGTAGCAGTATCTCCATAGTCGGGGCCATCATGGCTCCCTGTGCTGGTAAAGGAAGTGGAGTCCGGGGTGTCTGAGTCATTGAATTTTCCCAAAATCAGCTCCTTGAGGTATGTGAATCGGCGCTTGTTACGGCGCTCTCTCATCTTAGCTTTCTATTCCTGCCGATCCAACCTTGCAAGTATCTGCTGGAGCAGTTGGTCTGTAGTAGGTGCTTGTGGTGTTGAAGAAGGAATATCTTCAACTGGTTCAGTAGGCTGGCTGATAGTGGCGGCTAGAGGTCTGATATATTTCCCATTAGGGACGTATTGATCATCCCGTGGAAGTATGGCTTTGGTGTCCCCAGCTCTGTAGGAGACTCCGGCTGCTGAGACAATATCTGAGACCAGGGCGAGGAAAGGTAAGTTGCCCGCGATTTGTACGTGTCCCATGGCATTCCGGATATGTCTAGGTAGATTCAGAAGTTGGTCTGTAAGGATGCACCATAGAAGAACAGCCATGTCCGCAGTGAAGGATGATTTATGAGTGCTCAGAAAGACGTAATGGGACATGATCTGTGCCCATACGCGAGCCTCTATGGTAAGTGCTGAAGCCGATATTCCCTTAGGGCGGGTGCGATGGTATCCGTAGATCCAACGGCTGCCAGGTAGTGCGATAACTCTTAGAACGGCGTCCCAGTCAAAGTGGTACATCTGGCGCTTGAGTGCGGCTTCTTGAAAGGCGTCTAATCCTTCTGGAACAGGGGGAAGACCTAGAGCTTTTTGAATGGCCTCTTCTGTAATGGGGACTTGCTTCTGGCGAACGTAGACAGACTGTAGGGTTGGTAGGTGGAAGTTGGAGTAGAACTCGACTACCCAAGAAAGATTAACCTGCCTTGGCTGTCTCTGAAGGAAATCCCATTGTCTTCGTGCAATCTACGGCTCAACAAATGTAGCAATGTGGTTTGGGAGTAGAAGAAGGTATTCGTTGTTGTAACTCCTTTCTGCCAGGATGGGGAACATCTGCTCACAGTAGCGATTGGGAAATCGCGCAGTGTCCTTTGCTGGGAAGGCTCTTTCTTTATCATCAACTTTTATAATCCTCTTAATTTTCTTTGTTGAGGTCTTAACCGCAATTGAAGATGGTTTTGCCACTAATGCTCTTTTTGTTCCTCTTCTTACTGGTTGTTTGGGAGTAGCTTTCTCCTTTCCTTTCTTGGTGGCCATCCTGAAAAAGGAAAGAGAAAGTAAATTAAATTCAAAGAGATAGAGCAAGGAAGAGGGCAGAAAAAGTGGTAATCAATGCACAATAAAGAAGAACGACGTTAACACATGGTCATGAATACATGTGAAAAGTTCATCAATGAAAATAAAGCAAGTGCATGTGGGGACAATTAAATGCAAGGGGTTTATTGGCATGCAGGCAAAGGCATGAGTAGCATAGATCAAGCATTCAATGTCCAAGTGAGATTACCAAGTATTTCAAACTAATAATTTGTTTGTAATAACAATTATATTAAATTAATAAAATATAAAAAGGGTTTTGTGAAAAGCAAGCATTGAAAAGTAGAATAAAGTAGAAAAAATGCTTAATGCCATATGGGCCTTTTCACAAACACATAGCATGCATGATAGTTAAGTTATTGAAAGCATGAATTTGAACATGCAAGCATCCCTTGAAAAAGTAATATATAATTGTCAAACAAATTTATAACAATCCACAAGCATATAATGACTCACATAAATTTATAACACCAAATAAAAAGGAAAAAGAAAGGAAAAAAAAAATATGAATAGTGAAGGTAAAACGAAAAGAAAAGAAGATAACATATAAAAATAAGAAGAATAAGAGAAAAGTAAGGAGGGAAGGAGAAAAAGAAAAACCCTGTTAATGGGGGTGAGAGAGAGAGAGTGTGTAAAAAGTGAGAAAGAAGGAAGAAGGGGGGGAAGGGAAGAAAAAAAAATAAGGAGGGAAAAGAGAAAATAGGATTTGGGGAGAAAAAGATAAGATAATTGGCAAATCAGGAAAACTGTGCGGCGCAAGCGACGCGGTCGCGTGAGGCAAGCGATCGCGCGACTTACGTTTAAACTGATTGACGCGGTCTCGTCGGTCACGCGGTCGCATGACCCGTTTTAGGCTGATGGCACGAGGGCAGCCTCGCGCTCGCATAACTCTCTGTTCAAAATCATTAATTGCCAAATATTGGGTGATGCGATCGCATGAGTGGTCAATTGTTGCGAGGTGACGCGGTCGCGTCGGTCACGCGGCCGCATGGAAAGGATTATGCGTTCAGCACTAATCCAACACCACTCTAGCACAACTTTCTATTGTGCACCTTTTTTACGTCGAAGTCCAGGTCATGCGGCCGCGTGGGGCACGCGGTCGCGTGGGAGGCTAGTATTCCCACTCGACGCGGACGCGTCGTCGACGCGGTCGCATTAGGCGATTTGTGCCATTGGCACGCCTCCAGCCACGCTCCTGCGTGACTCTCTGTTCGTTTATTATTTTCTCCCATCTCCTTGCAATGCGGACGCATCAATGATGTGGTCGCGTTGCGTAACATTTTTTTTCTTAAATTAAAATATGCAAATGCAGATGCACGAAATGTACTAATAAAGAGAAGAGTTATTGAATAAGAAAATTAAAAATAAGGAAAAGAACGATCATACCATGGTGGGTTGTCTCCCACCTAGCACTTTGCTTTAGCGTCCGTATGTTGGACGCTCCACTAGCTCAGTCTTCGGCTATGTGGGGATCTTCCAAGAGGAAAATCTCGAGCTTCTTGTTTTTCTTTAGCTGCTCACCATGGTACAGATTTAAACGATGTCCATTAACTTTGATAAGTTCAGAGCTTGAAGGATGGCTTAGGTGATAAACTCCGTACGGTTCGGCCTTCTTTATTCTGTATGGACCTTCCCATCTTGATCTCAACTTGTCTGGCATGAGCCTCAGTCGAGATTCGTAAAGGAGGACTAAATCCCCAGGTTGGAACTCTTTCCTCCTGATGTGCTGATCATGTACAGCCTTCATATTCTCCTTGTATAGTCTTGAGTTCTCATAAGCTTCTAGGCGAAGGCTTTCCAATTCTTGCAGTTACAATTTCCTTTCAGCTCCGGCTTTCTCAATTCCCATGTTGCACTCCTTTACTGCCCAAAAGGCTTTGTGCTCTACTTCAACAGGGAGATGACAAGCTTTTCCATAAACTAAGCGGAAAAGACTCATCACAATGGGTGTTTTGTATGCGGTTTTGTACACCCAAAGTGCATCTAGTAGCCTGGTGCTCCAGTCTCTTCTATGAGGTTTGACTATCTTTTGCAAGATACGCTTTATTTCTCTGTTTGACACCTCGGCTTGCCCATTAGTCTGAGGGTGGTATGCTGTTGCAACCTTATGAATTATCCCATGCTTCTTCATTAATCCGGTTAGTCTCCTGTTACAAAAATGGGTGCCTTGATCGCTCACGATTGCTCGTGGTAATCCAAAGCGACAAATAATATGGTTTCTCACAAAGGAAACAACAGTGTTAGCATCATCAGTACGGGTAGGAATTGCTTCCACCCATTTGGAAACGTAATCTACAGCTAACAATATATAAAAATAACCATTAGAATTTGGAAATGGACCCATGAAGTTAATGCCCCAAACATAAAAAATTTCACAGAAAAGCATAATTTGTTGAGGCATCTCATCCCTCCTGGATATATAACCAAATTTCTGGCATGGGAAACAAGATCTACAAAATTCAGCAGCGTCTCTAAAAAGAGTAGGCCACCAGAATCCACAGTCTAAGATTTTTCTAGCAGTTCTTTGAGGGCCAAAATGTCCTCCACTCTCAGATGAGTGACAGGCCTCTAAGATGGACTGGAATTCTGATTGAGGCACACACCGTCTAATTACCTGGTCAGCGCCACATCTCCATAAATATGGGTCATCCCATATATAATATTTAGACTCACTTTTCAGCTTGTCTCTTTGATGCTTAGAAAAGTTCGGAGGAAAGGTGCGGCTAACTAGATAATTAGCTACAGGTGCATACCAAGGGACTATCTTAGATACTGCTTGCAGGTTATCAAATGGAAAATTATCAGTGATAGGAGTGGAGTCATCTGTGATATGCTCAAGGTGACTCAAGTGGTCTGCCACTAAATTCTGGTTACCACTCCTGTCCTTAATTTCCAAATCAAATTCTTGTAATTGCAGTATCCAACATATAAGCCTTGGTTTGGACTCCTTTTTAGCTAATAAATACTTTAGAGCTGCGTGGTCTGAATACACTACTACTTTAGTACCAAGTAAATAGGCTCAAAATTTATCCAGAGCAAAAACAATAGCAAGAATCTCTTTCTCAGTAGTAGTGTAATTGGACAGAGCGGCATCTAAAGTTTTAGATGCATAAGCAATAACAAAAGGATCCTTACCTTCACGCTGAGCCAGTGCTGCTCCTACGGCATGGTTGGGAGCATCACACATTATTTCAAATGGTTGGCTCTAGTCTGGTCCTCTCACAATTGGAGCTTGAGTCAGGGCGGTCTTCAGCTTATCAAATGCTTGTTTGCAATTTTCACTGAACTCGAACTCAATATCTTTCTGCAGTAGTCTGGATAAGGGAAGTGCTACCTTACTGAAGTCCTTAATGAATCTCCTGTAAAAACCTGCATGGCCAAGAAACGAATGGACTGACAGGCGATCCAGCATTTGATCAATGAATGAAAGAGGATAGTGATCCTTGGGGGTTGCTTGGTTGAGGCATCTGTAGTCAATGCAGACCCTCCAGGCGTTCTGAACTCTGGTTGTCAGGAGCTCTCCATGCTCATTCTTCACTGCAGTGACTCCAGACTTCTTTGGCACCACTTGTACTGGGCTTACCCATTCACTGTCTGAGATGGGATAGATGATATCTGTCTCTAGTAGTCTGGTCACTTCCTTTTTGACAACCTCTAAGATAGTGGGGTTCAGTCTCCTCTGGAGTTGATAGACAGGTCTTGCTCCCTCTTCTAAAAATATTCTATACTCACAGACTTGAGGGTTTATGCCTACTATGTCTGCCAAACTCCAACCAATTGCCTTCTTGTGCCTCCTCAGCACACTAAGTAACTGCTCTTCTTGTTGAGAAGTAAGTTCCCTTGCAATGATAACTGGAAACTTCTGCTTGTCTTCAAGGTAAGCATATTTGAGGTGTGGAGGAAGAGTTTTAGCTCTAACTTCTGATCATGGTCAGGCTCTGCGTTGTCTGGAGCTGGTAACAATGGCAAAGCACTGTCATTGTCCTCTGAGAATGTCCCCACACTTGGACCTTGTCCTGCGTGCTTCTCTTCAAATTCCTCCTGATGGACTTCAGCCACAGTCTCATCTATAATGTCACACTGGATGATAGAGTGATCATCCCGAGGATGCTTCATAACTCCATTCAGATTGAAGATTACTACTCTACCATCTATTTCAAGAGAGTATATTCCTGAAAAAGCATCTAATTTAAACTTTGAGGTCTTCAGGAATGTCCTTCCGAGTAGGATTGATGATGGCTTCTCTGACTCATTTTGGGACATTTCCAAGATATAAAAATCAGTGGGGAACGTGAGTCCCTTAATGCCCACTAATACATCTTCAGCATCTCCAACCACTGTAATAATGCTTTTATCTGCTAACACAAAACGAGCTGCCAACCTTTTTAAGGGAGGGAGCCTCAAAAATATCATATATAGGCAAAGGCATTATACTCACACATGCTCCTAAATCACACATGAAATCAGAAATTACTACACCACCAATAGTACAATTAACCATACAAGGACCTGGGTCACTACACTTTTCAGGTAAACCACCCATTAAAGCAGATATGGAACTTCCTAAAGGAATAGTTTCTAATTCATTAATTTTGTCTTTATGTATACATAAATCTTTTAGACATTTTGCATACTTAGGTACCTGTTGAATAACATCAAATAGAGGAACAGTTACCTCAACCTTTTTGAATATCTCTACCATTTTTGGATCAGGTTCCAGCTGCTTCCTGGGCTTCCTTGCATGTTGTGGAAATGGAATAGGAGTGGTGTCTTCTGTAGTGTCTGTGCCTTTTGATGCTTCCTCCTGTGGTTGAACTTCCTCTTTTTCAGTTATGTCCTGTATGTCTTCTTCCTCTTCAACATCTTCTATTTCCACTACCTCTTCAGCTGAGGTGTGTTCTGGTGGGCTTGGCTCCTCCTGAGTCCTCTCCTGCAGTGTGGTTCCGGACCTTAAGGTGATGGCATTAATACCACCCTTGGGATTCGGTAATGGTTGAGAGGAAATTCCACTGGAGCTCAAAGGTTGGTTATTGGAATTATTCATTGATCCAATCTGGGAGACAAGAGCTTGCAAAGTAGCGTTCAGACCATTCAGAGTGGCATTAATGTTATTTTCTATGGTCTGCTGTCTCCGATCAATAGATTGTAGTAATTCATCATTAGCAGAAAAAGAAGGATAAGTAATTTGAGAGGTCTGCTATTGGATATTCTGTGGTCCTTGGGATTACCTCAGGTGAGGTGCTCTGTAAGGCTGGTACTGGTTCTGCTGCCTGTTGTTGTTATTCCACCTCTGATTTCCCTGATTATCTCTGCCTCCTCTGTTGCTGTCGTCCCTCCAATTCTGGTTAGAATTGTTCTGCCATCCATGGTTGTAATTGCCACTTTGATTGTACCCTTGGTTGGGGCGGTCATAGAAGTTATGAGTGGCTGCCACGGTGTTGTCTTCCTGCTGGAGCGCTATAGCTGCGGACATTCATCAGTAAAATGGCTATAATCAGCACAAATTCCGCAAACTCTTTGTGGGACTAACTGTTGGTTTTATTGTGTTGGAGAAGGTTGAGCTTGCTGAACTTGTTGTTGATTCAATTGCATCTGCTTCAGCAAGTTGGTCATTTCACAGATACTCTGAGTTAAAGCAGCAGTCTCTCTGCTAGAGGATACTTCTGCAACGGCTTTTGCACGGCCTTGTTTCTGCCTGTGATTCCTAGTAGATTCAGCTAAGTCGCTGATCAATTGCCATGCCTCATCAGTGGTCTTGTACTTTTTCATAGACCCTTCGCTAGCACTTTCCAATGTGGTCTTATCTTGGGGCCTCATGCCCTGTGTGACGTAGTCGAGTAACACTATGTTATCAATCATATAGTGGGGGCAAGCTTCTAGAAGATTATTGAAGCACTCCCAGTACTCATAGAGAGTTTCAGAATCATCCTGAACAATCATGGAAATATCTCTCCTCAGTTTATCAGTAACTTCAGCTGGAAAGAACTTTTCCAAAAATTCTCTTATGAGTGTATCCCAGTTGGATACAGTTTCTGCGGGCTGAGTGTAGTACCACTCTCTTGCCTTTCTCTCAAGAGAAAACGGGAAGGCTTTCAGCAAAATTGAAGTTTCATCTGCACCATCACGCCTTACAGTAGAACAGGCTTCTTGAAAATCTCTCAGGTGCTTGATAGGCTCTTGAGCAGGTAAGCCATGAAACTTGGGCATCAAATTGAGCAGTGCGATCTTTATTTCAAAGTCTGTAGCAACCGCTAGATGATGCGCTTGAAACGGTTGCATTGTAAAATCAGGGGCTCCACCTCCTGGATAGTAACTCTCCTAGGTGCTGCCATGTCACCTATACGTAAATCAACTGAATCAGTAGAACGGGGGCTGGTTTCTTCCTCAAATGACGTTTCAGATCCACCCTCAGAGAGGACTAACCGATGCCGAGCTTGCCTTATTCGTGAAATAGTTCTTTCAATCTCAGGATCGAATATTGGCAAGCTTGGATTAGGAAGTGAACGCGTCATCTAACAAAAGAATCAAGCAGCTCATAGTAGCAAAATAAAATAAAATGCAAATAAATAAAATCCAATCAATAACTTTAGCACTCTATTGCAACTCCCCGGCAACGGCGCCAAAAATTGATGTGGCGAAAATTGGCGAGTTAAGAATTGTTATAAGATATGCGTTGCAAGTATAGTTCTCAACTAACCAGAAATTCGCTTATCAATTTAAAAGGATGTCACAGAAATTAAAGTTAAAATACTGGAAGTATGAATCCCAGGTTGTCTCCCAACGAGTTGTAGGAAAGTGTGCTATTTTATTAATCAGATGGATTTCAAAAAAAAAAATTTGAGTTGAATGACAGGAAATTAAATCAGAGAATTAATGTAATTTAAATAAAAGCCTTAACTGGGAGTAGATTAGTTAGAAGCCCTATTCTTGTTATAGTACTTTCAAGATTAATTAATAATTGGGGGTTGTTCTGTTTAGTTATCCCTTACTAGGTAAGGGAAAGTCAAACAAGTTGGAATGCTGTTTCTATTCACAAGTCCCAGTCCGCTTACTTGGAGGGACTGGCGTTAGTGACTAGAGAGCAATCCAACAATAAACCCAATTACAATTTCTCCCTTGAGCACTCCAACTCAAGGGTTTCTTTCAATCAACTCCCTATCAAGTTAGGGAACTACTCACTCATTGTGAATGTGGAATTCATAACATAGGAAAGGGAATTAAAGAAAGACATGATAAATAAAACTCAAAGGAATTAATTAAAAATAAAAATAACTCTTGTATTGATAAATTCTAAAATAATCCAATAGTAAAATTAAGTAAATTAAAGGACATGGAAGAGTAAAGCCAAGTAAAGAAAATGAACTAGAATGACGAAGTCTTGATGAGGTAACAACTCTTCTCAATATCCCAATGCAAAAAGCAATTAAAAATCCTAAGAACTATGAATGTGTAGAGAGAAAACCTAGAGGAGAGGAAAACTAGATTTGAAAAACTAAAACTATGTGGAATGAATGTTGTTGTTTGTCTCTGCATGTTCCCTGGCTCTAGTTTGCTTTTCTGGGCTGAAAACTGGGTCGAAACAGGGCCCAAAATCGCCCCCAGCGATTCTGCAGATTAAGCAGATCACGCACGTCACGCGATCGCGTCATTCATGCGGACGCGTCATTCGGCGTTTTGCTTCTCCACGCGGGCACGTCGTCCACGCCTCCGCGTCGCTTGTGCTATTCCATCCACGCAGTCGCGTGAGCCATGTGACCGCGTCAATGCGATTTTCTCTGTTTCGCGCGGTCGCGTGATCTATGCGGCCGCGTCACTTCTCGCTGGTCATCTCCTTAATTTCTTGTGTTCCTTCAATTTTTGCAAGCTTCCTTTCCAATCTCCAACTCATTCATGCCCTATAAAGCCTAAAACACTTAACATACAGATCACGGCATCGAATGGAATAAAGGAGAATTAAAATACATAATCAAAAGTCTCTAGGAAGCAAGTTTTCAATCATGTAATAAATTTAGGAAGGAAATATAAATGCATGCTAATCATATGAATAAGTGGGTAAAGATCATGATAAAACCACACAATTAAACACAATATAAACCATAAAATAGTGGTTTATCAGTTGGCAAGATTGTACATCAAAGAGATAGTAAGGTTGCACGGTGTGCCATCAAGCATACTGTTGGACCGTGATCCCTGATTCACATCAAGGTTTTGGAGATCATTTCAAAAAGACTTCAGTACGAGACTATGTCTCAGCATTGCATATCATCCACAAACGGACGGACAATTGGAAAGAACTATTCAGTTGTTGGAAGACATGTTGAGGGTGTGTGTATGGGATCAACCCGAAAGTTGAAATCGTTACATGCCATTGGTGGAGTTTGCGTACAACAATAGCTTTCATGCGAGCATTGGGATGGCTCCGTATGAAGCCTTGTATGGACAAAAGTGCCAATCTCCACTCTGTTGATACGAGTCAGATGAAGTGAGCATTTTGGGTCCCGATTTGGTAGCAGAGACTACGGAAAAGATTAAAAAGATTCCGGAGAGAATTCTAACTGTCCAGAGCTGACAGAAGAGTTATGCGGATCAGAGAAGAAAACCGTTAGAGTTTGAAGTGGGAGAACATGTATTTTTGAGAGTTACACCGACAACTGTGATTGGAAGAGCCATTAAGACCAAGAAGTTGAATCCGAGGTTTATTGGACCGTTTGAGGTTCTAAGATGATTTGGGCCGATGGCATATCAAGTAGCGTGGCCACCTCATCTGTCTAACTTACATGACGTATTCCACGTGTCACAGCTCCACAAGTACACGTCGGATGCTGCTCATGTGTTGGAACCTGAGTCGGTCGAGTTGAGGGAGAACTTGTGTTTCCAAGTAACGCCATTGAAAATTGATGACACTAGTGTGAAGAAGTTGCGAGGAAAAGAAATCTCATTGGTTGCAGTAGCTTGGGAATGAGCAGGAGTTGAAGAGCATACTTGGGAGTTGGAGTCCGAGATGCGAAAGGATTATCCCGAGCTATTCTCAGGTAATTCAAATTTTGAGGGAAAATTTTCTTATTTGGTAGGGAGGATGTAAGACCCAAGCTCAATTAACCGCTTAATTAAGTAATTAATATTGCCCTGATTAGGTTCTGGAAAGTTAGAGTGAGAATTTGAGGATCTAAATGTGATTTTGGGACTCAGTAGGTCTTTCTGAGTCATAAAATGTGTTTTTTGCGAAAAACTGTGAAAAAATGTGAACCGGCAGTTGAACTGGTTCAACCGGTTCAAGTCTGCCTAGTACCGCACGAGGAAAAGTGAAAACAGTCAAAAACCTTATAAAAATGTTAGAAATAAAAAATTGGGCGTCAATTTTAACGGTTTGGCCCGAAGTTAGGCCAAACGAGCTAAAAACGCTAACGGGTTGGACCGGGCCCAAGTTGAGCCCAAGAGCAACACTATATAAGTCCATTTAAGTGGCCACTTCAGCCACTTAAACACCACACAAGCAGCAGCAACGTGACAAGAGAGAAGAGAGGTAGGGTTCCAAAAAATTCACTATTCATCATCCTTTTCTTGGAGCCATATCTCACTCTCTGGAGCTCCGATTCGCATGCCGTTAGTTGCCACGCGAATCTCTTGTCGAGCTCTTCGATTTCATCTAAACAAAGTGGTAAGGAATTTAAAATTTCTTGCCCAGTTCTTCCTTCTATAACAGATTCGGTTTTTGGCTATGGTGAATGAGTGGTTCTTGTGATTTTGATTAATTAGGTACAATCTAGCACCGGGTACTTAGTCAATTTTATCTCAATCAACTTTGGGTAAGGTGAGCAAATCAACTCTCTTGTGGTTTTGTAGATTTGATGAACCCTAGGTTGAATTATTGTAAATTATGTATTATAGCTTGAAGCTGTGAATTATTGGATATTGTTGGAGCTTGTTGTTGCTTGTTGGAGTGGTATTGGAGGCTTGCTTGTGGTTGAAAGCTTGCTTGTGCTCAATTTAGGGTTTTGGTGCATATTGGGAATCGACCAAGATATGGTTTCGGTTTCCTCTATGTAGTATATAATATTCATGGACACTTCGGTTTCCTCTAATGACCAAGATATCGTTGCTTATTAGTATAAAAAATGGTTGAGTTGATGATGAAAATTTATAGTGATATAATGATGATTGGCGAATATGTGATATTGAGATGAGCGTAATATGACACAAATGGTAAATTTTGATGAGAAATGGAGTTTGTAATGGTTTGGTATGGTGTTGGTTGTGTTCTACAAGAAATTGTGGGAATTGTTAATTTTGGAAAAAAGGAATTTTTAGTGAATTTTATCTGATCATAACTTTTGCCTTGGTTTTCAAAATTGATTGAAAGTTGTTTAGCATTAAAGTTTATTGAAAACTCTTCGAATCGATATACAGTTTGTAAAATTTGGAATTTTGTAGAGAAAATTATGATCATTCAAAGTTGGTGTTAAAAATATAAAGTTTTGCAAAGTTGGAGAATTTTATGATTTCTGGTATATGCGCACGCACAGCCTTGTGCGCATGCACAACCTTGGAAATTTTAAACCTGTGCGCACGCACAGGCAGGAAAGGACGTGTTGTTTGCAGCGCTAGCACAGCTTATGTGTGCACACACCAACGAGGATTTGCAACCTGTGCGTACGCACACCCCTGTGCGTACGCACACGTTGGGAATGTCAGTCTGTTGGGGGCGCTAGCATAGCATCTGCAAGTGAACAGACTTGTGATTTTTTGTACCTGTGCGTACGCACACATTTAAAAATCTTCCTGGACGTGCGAACGCACACCCCTGTGCGGACGCACACGCCCTGTTTCTCAATTTTAAACTTTGTTTTCAACTATTTCACTTTTCTAACAAGATTGTAAGCTTCTATAACACCATTTTAAGACTTTTCGGGCTTAATTTTGAGTATGGGAATATGGGAAATAACCTAAGGACTTAGTTGATGAGTATTGTGAAAAATTTAGAAAATGGAGGCTTAGGTTTCGGGTGTACTAAGGATGGTTTGATGGGGTGTGAAGGTAGATTGATATGTGAAGTGAGAAATGATTATCTATTGAGTTTGGAAACTGAAATATGAATTTATAGTGGTTGAGATGAGTCGAGGACTCTTAATGAGATGATGGATCCATGCTATACTGAAAATGTTTTTTTGAAAACCACTTATGTATCATTTTATATTGAGATTATGAGACACTATGCGCCCGGCAGGGACGGTGGTTAATCCCGCCTGTCGAGGTACCGGCGGTGGCGTAAGGACAGTGGTTAATCCCGCTTATGTTGAGATGTGAGGTCTGAGGCAAGAGTATTGATACGCGGGAATTTGCCTCTCAACAAATTTCCCTCCGGCAAGTGCACCGGATTGTCGTCAAGTAAAAACTCACAAAAGAGTGAGGTCGAATCCCACAGGGATTAGTAGATCGAGCAATTAAAATTGGTGAATTATACTAGTTGAGCAAAATCAGAATTAAAATTGGGATTCTAGAATGTAAAATGGCGGAAAACTTAAATTGCAAGAAATTAAAGGAACAGAAAATTAAATTGCAGGGAATTAAAATGATAGAATCTTAAATTGCTAGAAATTAAATAGGATCAGGGAATTAAGCATGAAATTAAAGATGCAGAAAGTAAAATTGAATGGGTAGATCAGAGATGGGGAATTCATTGGGTTTTAGGAGATATTGAATTCTCCGTATCAAATCATTTTCACCTTTTCCTCAATCAATGCATTCATTGACATTGCTTGGCAATCTTAGATGATTGGATCCTAATGTCTTGGCTCACCAATCTCTCTAAGCATGAACAATTGCCCAATGTCTTGATTTAATTGCTCATGGGAAGAGTTGAAGTTCGGTCACTGACTATAACACACAAATTCATAGATCAAAGTGTTGGTAGGATTACATGTCACTATATCCATCCAAACCCCAATCTAATCCAATGTGAGAAAGCAATTCTAGCAAGAATTCTTCATTCCTCTCTCAAGGTTCTGAAGAATTCCAATTATGGATAGCTTCTCTCTCAAGACAACTATCCAATTGAATTAAGACCGAAAGCTTTCTAACAAAAATCAAGAGAAAAGAAAGAAGAAGAAGAAGATGAAAACTACTATTGATCCATTGAATTACAATAGAGCTCCCTAACCCAATGAAAAGGGTTTAGTTGTTCATAGCTCTCAAAATGGAAATTGAAATTGTAAGATACATTCTGAAACTAAAAGTGCAGTAAGTGTAAAATTTCCAAAATTGGGAAAAAGATCTGTCTAACTTAAATTCTAAGCTATTTATACACTTTCTTCCATTGATCTTCAAGCCTTGAAATGGACTTTTGGCCTTGATGGAATTGGGTTGAAGACGGCTCCAATTGGTTGCCCTTGGTTTTGAGAAGATATATGTGTAAAATTTGAATCCTGATGCTTCACGTTTGAGTCAACGTTTAAGGGCCAACGTTGACTCAAACGTAATTTAGAACAAAACCAGCAAAACCAGAAAGCTTGCTGTCATTGGCGTTTGACTCAACGTTGGAGGGCCAACGTCAGCTAACCCACGCGTACGCGTACCGTGCGCTTCCGCGCAAAACGGTCAAAAATGCTCATCCACACATACGCGTAATGTACGCTTACGCGTGGATGCAAGATTTTCATTTTACAGATTAAAAACAAGGCAGGGGATGTTGGCCTCAGCGTTGGACCTCCAACGTTCCCTCCAAAGTTGGCGTTTTCACCCGTACGCGCACTGTACGTTTATGCGTACATTGGTATTTTTTTCATCCGCGCGTATGCGTCGATTCAAAATTCTCAACTCCAATTTCTGGGCTTGGCATCGCGGACGTTGGAAGCAGCGTTTGAGACAACGTTGGACCTCTAACGTTCAGTTTTAGCGCATACGCATACCGTGTGCTTCCGCGCAAAAGGGTCAGAAATACTCATTTACGCGTACGCGTGATGCACGCTTCTATGCGGATATCAAGATTGCTATTTTACGCACACGCGTCATAGACGTGTACACGCCATACACACGTTAGCGCCACTCAAAATTCATTCAGCTCCAGAATTGAAGTTTTTATCACCACGTCGGGGGTAACGTTGGATGTCCAACGCTACCTCAAACGTGAGCATCAGCCACTATGCAGAGAAGTGCTCTATTTCTCTTCCAACGTTTGAGGCAACGTTGGTGGTCCAACTTGGCCACCAACGTTGCTTCCTCTTTATCCTTTCCATGCTCCTTCTTTAACCTTCCTCCATGCTTTCCTTCACCTATCATCAACCAATGAATGCATCAAAGCCTTTCTAAAGTCATGAGGCTTGCTTGTGGTTGAAAGCTTGCTTGTGCTCAATTTAGGGTTTTGGTGCATATTGGGAATCAACCAAGATATGGTTTCGGTTTCCTCTATGTAGTATATAATATTCATGGACACTTCGGCTAGTGACCGATAGGGTAGGATTGGAAATTTATATGTTGTTGATGATTGTTTGGGTTGATGATGTGTAATGAATTGATGTTCTTGTTGTGGTTAATAATGAAGTTGAGATATGATGGATTTGGATGAATGAATATCGTTGCTTATTAGTATAAAAAATGGTTGAGTTGATGATGAAAATTTATAGTGATATAATGATGATTGGCGAATATGTGATATTGAGATGAGTGTAATATGACACAAATGGTAAATTTTGATGAGAAATGGAGTTTGTAATGGTTTGGTATAGTGTTGGTTGTGTTCTACAAGAAATTGTGGGAATTGTGAATTTTGGAAAAAAGGAATTTTTAGTGAATTTTATCTAATCATAACTTTTGCCTTGGTTTTCAAAATTAATTGAAAGTTGTTTAGAATTAAAGTTTATTGAAAACACTTCGAATCGATATACAGTTTGTAAAATTTGGAATTTTGTAGAGAAAATTATGATCATTCAAAGGTGGTGTTAAAAATCTAAAGTTTTGCAAGGTTGGAGAAATTTATGATTTCTGGTATATGCGCACGTACAGCCTTGTGCGCATGCACAACATTGGAAATTTTAAATCTGTGCACATGCACAGGCAGGAAAGGACCTGTTGTTTGCAGCGCTAGCACAGCATATGCGTGCACACACCAACGAGGATTTGCAACATGTGCGTACACACACGTTGGGAATGTCAGTCTGTTGGGGGCGCTAGCATAGCATCTGCAAGTGAACAGACTTGTGAATATTTGTACCTGTGCGTACGCACACGTTTAAAAATCTTTCTGGACGTGCGCACGCACACCCCTGTGCGGATGCACACGCCCTGTTTCTCAATTTTAAACTTTGTTTTCAACTATTTCACTTTTCCAACAAGATTGTAAGCTTCTATAACACCATTTTAAGACTTTTCGGGCTTAATTTTGAGTATGGGAATATGGGAAATAACCTAAGGGCTTAGTTGATGAGTATTGTGAAAAATTTAGAAAATGGAGGCTTAGGTTTCGGGTGTACTGAGGATGGTTTGATGGTGTGTGAAGGTAGATTGATATGTGAAGTGAGAAATGATTATCTATTGAATTTGGAAACTGAAATATGAATTTATAGTGGTTGAGATGAGTCGAGGATTCTTAATGAGATGATGGATCCATGCTATACTGAAAATGTTTTTCTGAAAACAACTGATGTATCATTTTATATTGAGATTATGAGACACTATGCGCCCGGAAGGGATGGTGGTTAATCCCGCCTGTCGAGGTACCGGCGGCGGCGTAAGGACAGTGGTTAATCCTGCTTACGTTGAGATGTGAGGTCTGAGGCAAGAGTATTGATACGCGGGAATTTGCCTCTCAACAAATTTCCCTCCGGCAAGTGCACCGGATTGTCGTCAAGTAAAAACTCACAAAAGAGTGAGGTCGAATCCCACAGGGATTAGTAGATCGAGCAATTAAAATTGGTGAATTATACTAGTTGAGCAAAATCAGAATTAAAATTGGAATTGCAGAATGTAAAATGGCGGGAAACTTAAATTGCAAGAAATTAAAGGAACAGAAAATTAAATTGCAGGGAATTAAAATGATAGAATCTTAAATTGCTGGAAATTAAATGGGATCAGGGAATTAAGCATGAAATTAAAGATGCAGAAAGTAAAATTAAATGGGTAGATCAGAGATGGGGAATTCATTGGGTTTTAGGAGATATGGAATTCTCCGGATCAAATCATTTTCACCTTTTCCTCAATCAATGCATTCATTGACATTGCTTGGCAATCTTAGATGATTGGATCCTAATGTCTTGGCTCACCAATCTCTCTAAGCATGAACAATTGCCCAATGTCTTGATTTAATTGCTCATGGGAAGAGTTGAAGTTTGGTCACTGACTATAACACACAAATTCATAGATCAAAGTGTTGGTAGGATTACATGTCACTATATCCATCCAAACCCCAATCTAATCCAATGTGAGAAAGTAATTCTAGCATGAATTCTTCATTCCTCTCTCAAGGTTCTAAAGAATTCCAATTATGGATAGCTTCTCTCTCAAGGCAACTATCCAATTGAATTAAGACCAAAAGCTTTCTAACAAAAATCAAGAGAAAAGAAAGAAGAAGAAGAAGATGAAAACTACTATTGATCCATTGAATTACAATAGAGCTCCCTAACCCAATAAAAAGGGTTTAGTTGTTCATAGCTCTCAAAATGGAAATTGAAATTGTAAGATACATTCTGAAACTAAAAGTGCAGTAAGTGTAAAATTTCCAAAATTGGGAAAAAGATCTGTCTAACTTAAATTCTAAGCTATTTATACACTTTCTTCCATTGATCTTCAAGCCTTGAAATGGACTTTTAGCCTTGATAGAATTGGGTTGAAGATGGCTCCAATTGGTTGCCCTTGGTTTTGAGAAGAGATCTGTGTAAAATTTGAATCCTGATGCTTCACGTTTGAGTCAACGTTTAAGGGCCAACGTTGACTCAAATGTAATTTAGAACAAAACCAGCAAAACCAGAAAGCTTGCTGTCATTGGCATTTGACTCAACGTTGGAGGGCCAACGTCAGCTAACCCACGCGTTCGCGTACCGTGCGCTTCCGCGCAAAAGGGTCAAAAATGCTCATCCATGCGTACGCGTAATGTACGCTTACGCGTGGATGCAAGATTTTCATTTTACAGATTAAAAACAAGGAAGGGGATGTTGGCCTCAGCATTGGACCTCCAACGTTCCCTCCAAAGTTGGCGTTTTCACCCGTACGCGCACTGTACGCTTATGCGTACATTGGTATTTTCTTCATCCGCGCGTATGCGTCGATTCAAAATTCTTAACTCCAATTTCTGGGCTTGGCATCGCGGACGTTGGAAGCAGCATTTGAGACAACGTTGGACCTCCAACGTTCAGTTTTGGCGCATACGCATACCGTGTGCTTCCACGCAAAAGGTTCAAAAATACTCATTTACGCGTACGCGTGATGCACGCTTCTGCGCGGATATCAAAATTTGCTTTTTTACGCACACGCGTCATAGATGCGTACACGCCATACACACGTTAGCGCCACTCAAAATTCATTCAGCTCCAGAATTGAAGTTTTTATCACCATGTTGGGAGTAACGTTGGATGTCCAACGCTACCTCAAACGTGAGCATCAGCCACTATGCAGAGAAGTGCTCTATTTCTCTTCCAATGTTTGAGGCAATGTTGGTGGTCCAACTTGGCCACCAACGTTGCTTCCTCTTTATCCTTTCCATGCTCCTTTAACCTTCCTCCATGCTTTCCTTCACCTATCATCAACCAATGAATGCATCAAAGCCTTTCTAAAGTCATGAGAATTCTTATCATTCTTAGCACACAAGTAATTATAGCATAATTCTCATGAAATTGCATCAAATTACTCATAATTGGATGATTCTAGTTATGCATGAATTTCAACTCAAATGGCTTTCTTATAACTAAAGAAAGTGCATAAAACCTATCAAAAACAAAGAAAAAGGCTAGTGAAACTAGTCTAAGATGCCCTGGCATCACAACACCAAACTTAAATCTTGCTTGTCCCTAAGCAAGTACTGAATTATTAAGAAGAAAGAATGAAACAGAAGGGAGTATTCATATCAGCAAAGCATTATTAGTAGCACATGGGGTTTTATGCAGACAACGCAGTAGCTAACTTCTTATTGATCTTTAAGCATAAAATGTCTCCTTCAAGCATCAATTAATACACTGCTATGACCTCTTATTATTTACTTATCCTTTGTAATTGCTTTTCTTCATTTTCTTTTCCTGTAAACTTTAGCTCAGTGTCATGTGTTATAGCAGTTTCTTATCTCATTTGTACTTAACACATTATTCACTACAGACACTTAGCTCACAATTCTTCTTAGATCATTGATGCCCAGCACCTCTTTGGGTTACTAAATGTCTTGTAACGAGGTTACTCTTGATAATGGACTTTTGGTTGATTATCCCAGATTAGTTAACCCAAGTTACCAAGTGTTAAAGCATTCCATAGAACCTAATCATCCAAGCAGATCCTAGTACACAGACACCACAGGCATATGTCCTAAGGTCCAAGCTATTGGTGTCTAGCCTTATTCTTTGCTTTCCCTTGTTTTTGCTACCACTTTTGGCTTTTCTTTTCTTTCTTTCTATTTGTTTTTTTTTTCTCCAAGGAATTTTATTTACTAAGATTCATAGACAACATGCTAGTTTTCAATTAGAAAAAGAACAATCTATCCTTTTATTCATTACAAGTGAGATACTACACAATCAAACATATTTACCACCACTTACTGTTATTTTACTACTTGTTATCAAAGAACTATTCCACTTCTTGTTCAAACATTTCTTTTATTTAATTGAAAAGACTTAGGGAACAAGACAAGCATTTAACAAGTGAAAGTGATAGCACATATATCTAGGCTAGCATACTTATTTCAAAGACTAAACATAACAGGATGCAAAACAACTGAAACTAAAAATGGGCACATTCAGACTTCCAATTTAGAGCATTTCAAAGCTGATGGAGTTAAGTAACAATACAACCTCTTGATGGCATCTTCTTCTTGCTCTCAGCTGATGGTGTGTAGTCCTCCTAAGATATTGATTGAATTCCTACAAGTTATTGGAAGTTGCTTGTTTCCTAAGCACTTGAGAAAAAGTTAGCATGCATGTATGCTTGTGAAGTCCTGAACTTAATTTGGTGTGCGAACACCAAACTTAGTTCCTTGCCTAATGCACCAGATTGAATACATGCAGAAACCTCATGTGCTTCTATTAATAAAACGACTATAAACTAGAAAGCAAATAATTGTTAAGTAAGTTCCCTGATTGTTTGGAGTTCATGACTATTAATACCAAGGGTTGAAATGTGCTTTTAATGAAATTTTTGGTGGAACACTAAACTTTGAATCTTACATTCACCCTTTGAATTGTTTTGGTGTGCAACACCAAACTTATATCCTTGCAATACAGAAAAATCTACTTAACTCTTTTATTGAAATAACTAGGAAAAGAAAACTACCTCTGGTTGGGTTGCCTCCTAACAAGCGCTATTTTAATGTCATTAGCTTGACATTTTGGTCATGAACTTCTTCCTTTTCTTCCAATTTGTTAAGAGAAATGATCTTAAAGGTAAAGAGGGACCAGTTAATGCCCATTGCTTTGAGTGACTCCTTCTAGCAAGCGTTCTTTTGTTATTGGCTTGAGTGAACTTGCTTATTGGATCAGCAGTTAGATTGTCCTTTGACCTTCTCTTTTTCATGGATATGATCCTTTGTTTCTTGGTCACAATCCTCATTTTGGTGCTTGTTTCTACTTCCTTCACATCTTTGATTTCAGAACTTGGGTGTTGTTGGACAATTGGAGCATGTTTTACATCAAGAGCTTCCTGAATTGGTGGTTCAATGAACTCACCCTCTATGCAACTTTCTGTTTCATGGGAGTGTGAACTCCCTTGATTGACTTCCTCCCCTTCTTCTACATGATGTTGCATTGAGTCTGTTGGGAGTGAGTTTTCATGTTCTTTTGCCACCCCTAGTAGCCTCTGTGGGTATGGAGCCTTAGGCTTGTATACTCTCACAACCTCCTCCTTCTTCATAGGAATCTCACTTGGTATGGGTACCTCTTTCTCTTGTTCCTCTGATTCCTCCCCGGTACTTGTTTTGGTGGTATTACGTGAACTGTGGCTAGGAGCTTGCTTGGACAAGTATCCAATTTGTGCTTCAAGTTTCTGAGTTACAGCATCTTGATTTGTAGATTGGATCTTACTTCTTCCCATAATTTTTTCATGTCTTCACACTCCTTGCAAAAGTTTGCAAGCATAGCTTCCATTCTTGCCATTCTGTCATCATCATGTGGTGATAGTTGGTTGGAAGTGGGGTATTGAGGGTGATTGGCTTGTTAATAGAATTGGTTATTTTGTGTTTATGTGTTCTGAAAGTGGTACGGCTCTTGTGGGTAATGAAATGAGTTTTGTGGACTGTGAAAAGAATTGTATGAATCTGGGAAGGAATTTTGTGTTGAGGCATACTCAAATGGTAAAGAATTTGGATATGTGAAACTAGGAGGTGAGGTTGGATAATTGAGAGGTAATGGCTCTTGATGAATGGGATATGAATAAGTGAAATCTCTTTGGTTATGATCTTCCCAGCCACAACTTGAATAGTGATCAATTTCACCAAAATATGGACCATTTTGTGGCTCTGGGAAGTATCCCATTTCAGCTTTTTGATGCTCCCACCAACCATGAGCATAATAACATGAATCATTTTGTGGTGGTGGGGAGTTTCTCATGAATTTTGATTGCCCAGAATATGATGGATGCTTCCTTCTTTCTTGCAAAAGGCTCTGTCTCAAACAATAATCACCAAAAGATATTGGAATCTCCATTGTCATTAATGAGAAACTCTTAGTGAGGCAATATTACAAACAGTAAGTGGTTAGTGTGCTAAAAAGTAAATGAATCAAAGAAAAACAACTCAAAGTGCAGAAAATAGAAGTAACAAACTCAAACAAAAACTATTAACAAAAGAAAAGAAAAATTGCTCAATCTAGTTTTCCTCCAATTTAATATTTGTCAATACAAAACCAATCCCCGGCAATGGCGCCATAAACTTGATGCGCGGGAATCTGCCTCTCAACAAATTTCCCTCCAGCAAGTGCACCGGATTGTCGTCAAGTAAAAACTCACAAAAGAGTAAGGTCGAATCCCACAGGGATTGGTAGATCGAGCAATTAAAATTGGTGAATTATACTAGTTGAGCGAAATCAGAATTAAAATTGGGATTGCAGATTGTAAAATGGTGGGAAACTTAAATTGCAAAAAATTAAAGGAACAGAAAATTAAATTGCAGGGAATTAAAATGATAGAATCTTAAATTGCTGGAAATTAAATGAGATCGGGGAATTAAGCATGAAATTAAAGATGTGGAAAGTAAAATTGAATGGGTAGATCAGAGATGGGGAATTCATTGGGTTTTAGGAGATATTGAATTCACCGGATCAAATCATTTTCACCTCTTCCTCAATCAATGCATTCATTGACATTGCTTGGCAATCTTAGATGAATGGATCCCAATGTCCTGACTCACCAATCTCTCTAAGCATGAACAATTGCCCAATGTCTTGATTTAATTGCTCATGGGAAGAGTTGAAGTTCGGTCACTGACTATACCACACAAATTCATAGATCAAATTGTTGGTAGGATTACATGTCACTATATCCATCCAAACCCCAATCTAATCCAATGTGAGAAAGTAATTCTAGCATGAATTCTTCATTACTCTCTCAAGGTTCTAAAGAATTCCAATTATGGATAGCTTCTCTCTCAAGACAACTATCCAATTGAATTAAGACCAAAAGGTTTCTAACAAAAACCAAGAGAAAAGAAAGAAGAAGAAGATGAAAACTACTATTGACCCATTGAATTACAATAGAGCTCCCTAACCTAATATAAAGGGTTTAGTTGCTCATAGCTCTCAAAATAGAAATTGAAATTGTAAGATACATTCTGAAACTAAAAGTGCAGTAAGTTTAAAATTTCCAAAATTGGGAAAAAGATCTGTCTAACTTAAATTCTAAGCTATTTATACACTTTCTTCCATTGATATTCAAGCCTTGAATTGGGCTTTTTGCCTTGATTGAATTGGGTTGAGATGGATCTAATTGGATGCCCTTGGTGTTGAGAAGAGATCTGTGTAAAATTTGAATCCTGATGCTTCACGTTTGAGTCAACGTTTGAGGGCCAACGTTGACTCAAATGCCATTTAGAACAAAACCAGTAAAACCAGAAAGCTTGCTATCATTGGCATTTGACTCAACAGTAGAGGGCCAACGTCAGCTAACCCACACGTATGCGTATCGTGCGCTTCCGAGCAAAAGGGTCAAAAATGCTCATCCACACATACGCGTACTGTACGCTTATGCGTGGATGCAAGATTTTCATTTACAGATTAAAAACAAGGCAGGAGACGTTGGCCTCAGCATTGGACCTCCAACGTTCCCTCAAACGTTGGTGTTTTCACGCGTACGCGCACTGTACGCTTATGCGTACATTGGTATTTTCTTCATCCGCGCGTACGTGCATCGATTCAAAATTCTCAACTCCAATTTCTGGGCTTGGCATCGCGGACATTGGAGGCAGCTGATGAATCTATATTTGATGATGATTTTTGGTTAGAATTGAATGGATTTTCATCATATAAACTCACACTTATTCCCTTGAATAGCATGCTTTTGATCTCTCCTTCCAATTTGTGCTTGATCATGAAAATATGCTCTTTTATACTTAATTTAATCTATTTTATTCAATTTGCCTTCCATTCGATGCCTTGATGTTGTTGGTGAAGTACTTTCAGGTGTATAAGGTAGGAATGGATTGGAAAAAATGGAAGAAGAGCATGCAAAGTAGAGGAAGCAGAAGAAATCAAAGGAGTGAGCTCAAAGACATGTGCGTCCGCACAGCTACCTATGCGTACGCACAGCCTTCCAAGCAGAGCGCGTGGAGTGCAGCGAGCGCATCGCGCGTCCAGCCATGTATCGCGTAGTGTGCATGCGCACACCTTCCTGTGCATCCGCACAGGCCTGGATTTTTCGCGAAGTGTGCGGACGCATGCGTCTGTTCATCCGCACAGGTATTCGCACATGACTTCATTAAAATTGCACGTGACTCGGGATTTGAGGGCTTTGGAGGCCCATTTCTAAAGTCTTCTAGCTCATATTGGAGGGGAGAATGAAGCCAGAATATACTATATCATTTTAGTATAGTTTAGGAGTAGTGGTAGGAAGTTTTAGTTTAGTTTTTCTCTAAGTTTTTCATCATCTCTATTAGGGTTTATGTTAGGGTTTTACATTCAAGTTTCATTTCCATTTTTTGATCTTGGATTTTACAAGCTCTCATTGTAAGTAATTTCTTGTTATTACTCTTTATAGTTACATTGTCATTGCTCTTTCTTCTAATTCAAGTTATAGTTTAATTTTGATTTTCTCTTGCAATTTCAATTTCTTGTTAATGAATTTGATGTTGGATGTTGATTATATGCTCTCTTGTGTTATCTTTGTTGATTGAGATCAACTGTTGCTTTAGTTTTAAGTCTTTACTCATTTTCCTCATGTTTAAGCTTTTTGCCCACCAAGTGTTTGACAAAATGTCAAACATGGTTTTAGCCTAAATTTTTGGTTCTTGGCTTGGAGAAAGTGAGCAATTGGGTAACTAGAGTTGGAAAGTCCAACATTTAGTTTCAATTCTTGGGTTGTTAATTGTCCTTGTTCCCACTAACGCTAATTTGTTGCTAAGATAATTAGCAAGCAAGTTAGGATTTGTGGGTTAAGTACACTTATGCTCATTTAACTTACCTTTCGATCTGAGGGTTGATCAAGTGAGACTAATCCATCATAATAGTCATAGTTATGGTTCCAACAAGGAAAGGACCCTTAGCTCACTCCAAGCCAAGACTCTTTTTCTTTATGCTTTCAATCTTTTATACCTTTATGTGTTGATTTCTTTCATACTTTACTTGTTTATATTACATAGTCGGTTCTTTAATTTCTTAATGCGTTCAATCATTACAATTTTGCATGTTCTTTTATTGCTTTATATGTTCATTTCTTTATTCACAACCCATTGATCACTACAACCGGAATTGCATACTCATTGTTCTACAACCGGAATTTCTTTATTCACAGCTGCCCTCTCTCCCTCTTCTCTGCCCAACCCGCCGGTCCTGGCCGCCACCGCCAGCCCACCGCCGGCGACCTCTCTCTTTTCCCCTTTCTTCTATTCTCTTCTCTCTTTTCCTTCTTTCTTTCATTCTCTTTTCTATATACACCACTGGTGAGCTCTCCCTCTTCCGGTGTTACTTTCTTTTCCGGCAAACCCAACCGCCGTGATTTCGCAGTGGCTATAAGAAGTGACATTGTTTCCCACCTCATTCTTGTCTTCTCAACCTTTATATCTAAGGTTCTTGTTTTCCTTTTCTCTTAATGTTAATATTTTCTGTGCAAGTGTTTCCATTCCTTTTTTATTGCTTAGATTTTATTAATTGCTTTCTTTCTTGTTTCCTTGATTTGCAAAGTGTTGTTGTTTCATTTTTGGTATTGGTTATGAGCATATTTGAGCTTAATTGTGATGAACTTGCACATTGCATACCACATGTTCGATAAAATGCCTCAATGAACACTTTGTTTGATTCATATGACTTGGCCATCATATGTGTTCGATTTATCTCTTGTTATGCATACTGTATGAATTGTGCAACTTCTATAATGACTTTTGATGGTTGTTAAGTAAATTCACCGATGCATTTTCTTGTTTGTTCATGTGCAATTCTTGGTTGCAAATGCATTGTGTGGTCTGAATTCATTTGTCATTGTTCATAAAAATTTTTTGATATCGTAACCCCTGTACAATGGCTCAACCTTAGTTGATGTCTTGATCAATCATCTTTTGCACTCAAATTAAGACCATTGTATGTATGATTACCACTTCTTGAGAATGAACAATTGTTAATTCCCTTTTTATGCTTGCTTAAAGCTTCGAGTTGTTAATTGCTTAAGGGTGTGATTGCCGTAATGATCGGCCGGTGTGTGTATTCCACCCGCGCGCATTATTGGAATATACACACCGTGTTTTTGTAAATCACACCACTTATATAAGCCTCTTTCAAAGTTATTAATGCTTCCTCAATGATTTTAACTTTAATGTTGCCCTATGATCTCAAAATTCTTTTGTTTGTATTTTCAGGATGAGAAAGAAGGGTAAAGCACCGACTTCTTCGCTGGTTGGGAAAACTACTGCTCGCTCTCCTGATATTTGGTGGAATTGCCGGGGTGATAAATCGGATACCTTGGTTAACCGAAGAGCTGACTCTCAATACGAGGCTATTGAGAAACGTAAAATCCATTGGGAGCGACCGTTGAAGGTTCCAAGCCAATACAAGGCGATTATTCACCAAAGGATCGCCTCACTTCATTGGGAGTTTCTCGAGCGAGAACCCATTGAAGCCAATGAGAATATGGTGCGGGAATTCTATGCAAACTACCAAGCTTGGGAAACAGAGTCAGTCTTCCTCCGGGGTAAGATATTGGATACCTCCAATCAAGCTCTGGAAGCTATCCTGAACATCCTCCACATTGCTTTTGAGAAAGACGGATACTCCAAGATAAAGGAGGATGTCTTCGAAAGAAGAATATCTCTGACTCCCATTCTTGAGAAAATAGGCTGTCTTGGTGCATCTTGGGAGTATAGCAAAGGGAAGAATTATGTTCCCACCAGTATTGCATACTCTGATTTGAATGTTGAAGCTCGTATACGGCACCAAATTGTGGCGAACTATATCAACCCGAGCACCCATACCACCCATGTGAGATTTAGAACTGCTTTGCTACTATGGGCTATTATGCAAGGGAAGTATATAGCCATCTTGCCCTTATTGCGCAAATCGATTTGGAAATTGATTGAGAAGAAGAATGTCAGCATTCCATTTCCATCGATGGTGATGCGTTCAGCAAATGCAGCGGGGATAGAGAGGCGACCAATGGATAGAATGCTTGAGCTTCCTAGAGGCAACAAATTCATTCCGAGGGGAGATTTGGAAAGATCAACAAAAATAACCCCCTCCAAGAGGAAGGCACCCATAGCACCACCATCAAGTCCACCGACCCTATCAATTGCTTTACCTTTTCTCCGTCCTCTTCCGGATCTATTCCGCGACATCTTGCACGATATCCACCACATGGAGCATTTGGAGCAGAAGCATTTTGAGTGGATAGCGGTAAGGTTAGAAGGAAGAGACCCCGGCCCAATTCCTACACCTTTGTCCGAGCTAGCTGGGGAAGAGCTTGATGTAGTTGACCATCCCATTTCTGAGCCCACGAGCTGAAGGTGGCCCCCTCTTCATCCTCCCGGATCGTGAGCATACACGGAGGACCGTGCACAATTTAAGTGTGTGGGAGGATCGATGACCTCAAGGGGGGTAAAAATCTCTTTCTTAAAGACACTTTTCATTGTCTCTTATAGTACTTTTTCTTTATTTTTGAGTAGTTTTATTTCTATTGCATCTTGTTTGGTTTGTTGTAAATATTTCTTTATCATTTATGAATATTTAGTAGTTAATGTTTGCATCTTGCATGATATGATGAATAAGTGTGGAAACACCAAGGAATTCCCATGAAATCCTTTTCTAAGGGCATACCATTGATTGAATTGAAAAAAAATTTGTTTTACCAACTTGCTTGGAGTATTTTGTTTGTAGAACATAGAAGAAGAGCTCGAACAACATACCTTGTGAGATTTTAGCTTTAATAGATGGTTAATTTTCTCAATCATAATGTTGTTCTTGTGTGTGATTTTACTCCTTTTTTATTGTGATAATTGATTTGCATGATTCTTTATGTCCTGTATTTGTGTTTGGATGCATTTAGCATGATTAAGGCCATCTTTGATGATAAACTCACTAACCTATATGGCTAACCTTCCATTCACCTTTGTGAACCTCTTTGAGCCTATGAAACCCCTTTTGTTCTGATGATAGCACATTACTCCCCTTAAGCGGAAAACTATTGATATCCTTGAATTATTCTTTGATTAGCTTGGGTGGATTAGTGTGTAAATTCTAAGTGTGGGGGAAGTTTAGGAAGCATTGGTGAAAATTTTTGGTAATTAGGTAATACTCATGCATTCCATTAATTGAAATATATGCATTCATAGTTAATTTATAAAAAAAAAAAAACCTAGTGCATAACAAAGTATGAATAAAAAGCGCAAATAAAGGATGCATATGCCATGTTTGAAAAGAAAATGCATGAGTAAGATGAGATATAAAAAGGAAATGGGTGAGAAGGTTGCATTGTTATGTGTATATAGGTGATATAGGATTAGGTGGACATTCAAGCTAACTAAAGAATTAATTCTTTAAGTCCACTTGACCAAACTTCATCCTACCGAAACCCTAGCCCCATTACATCCCTTTAAAGACCTCATAATATTTGTTATTCATGCATTAATACTAGTTGATTGTTAGATGAATTGCAAGTCTTTGAAAAATATGATAAAAAGAGAATTGAGTGGTAAAACCCTAAACACTGAGCGAATTGAGTGGATACACATCCGGTGAGGGGTTCGATCAATCAAATCCATGTTTTTACACCTCATATCGCGTCTTCTTGCAAGTTGTCTGATTGGATAGTTTTGATAACTTCAATTCAATTCTTTGGACATTGATCTTAATGCATGACTCCTTTGCATTGGCCCTAAAAGTTCTCTTGTGATGGATTGGAATTTCATATTTTGTTTCTACCAACTTTCATCATAATACATATTAGAGATTAGTTTTTAGATAGTTGCATGCATTTAAGTAGTATATAGCATAAGTCATTCTCCCTTTTCATCTATCTCCTTTGTGTGTTTAGCATGAGGACATGCTAGTGTTTAAGTGTGGGGGAATTGATGAATCCATATTTGATGATGATTTTTGGTTAGAATTGAATGGATTTTCATCACATAAACTCACACTTATTCCCTTGAATAGCATGCTTTTGATCTCTCCTCCTAATTTGTGCTTGATTATGAAAATATGCTCTTTTATACTTAATTTAATATATTTTATTCCATTTGCTTTCCATTCGATGCCTTGATGTTGTTGGTGAAGTGCTTTCAGGTGTATAAGGTAGGAATGGATTGGAGAAAATGGAAGAAGAGCATGCAAAGTGGAGGAAGCAAGAGAAATCAGAGTGAGCTCAGAGACATGTGCGTGCACACAGGTACGCACAGCCTTCCAAGCAGAGCGCGTGGAGTGCAGCGAATGCGTCGCGCGTCTAGCCATGCATCGCGTCCAGCTTGTGTATGGTAAGGCCTGTCATTTGCCTGTGGAACTGGAATACAAAGCCTACTGGGCAACCAGATTCCTAAACTTTGATGCTAAATTAGCTGGAGAAAAAAGATTGCTCCAGCTAAATGAGCTAGAGGAATTCAGACTCACTACTTTCGAAAATACCAAGCTTTACAAAGAGAAAGCAAAAAGATGGCATGACAGAAAGCTATCATCTAGAGTCTTTGAACCAGGACAGAAGGTTCTGCTGTTTAACTCTAGGCTCAAGCTATTCCCCAGGAAACTGAAATCCCGGTGGAGGGGACCATATGTGATTATAAGTGTGTCACCATATAGCTATGTGGAGCTTCAAGACATTGATTCTAATAAGAAGTTCATTGTTAATGGACAGAGAATCAAGCATTATCTTGAAGGCAATGTTGAGCAAGAATGCTCAAGGCTGAGGCTAGATTAAAAAGCTCAGCAAGGTCCAGCTAAAGACAATAACGAAGCACTTGCTGGGAGGCAACCCAGCCATTAGCAAAACTCTTTCTGTTATGTTATTTTATTCTATTCTTCATTTTATTTATTTTTAAAGTATATAAGTTCAATATTAACAAGGTAAAGAATCAATTGCATAAGTTCATAGGGTCACAGAAAGATTCAGAGCACAAAACAGGGAAAAGGAGCTCACTGGCAAGAAAACGCCAGTAAGAGGGACAATTGGGCGTTAAATGCCCAAAAGGAGCATCTACTGGGCGTTTAACGCCAGTAGAGATAGCCATCTGGGAGTTAAATGCCAGAAAGAAGCAGCTTCTGGGCGTTTAATGCCAGATTCATCGCATCCTGGGCGTTCAGAAAAATACCCAATAACAAAGGAGTTTCTGGCGTTTAACGCCAGTTAGAAGCAAAAGCTGGGCGTTAAACGCCCAGACCAAGCACCAACTGGGTGTTAAACGCCCAAAACATGCAGCAGTTGGGCATTTAACGCCAGGATTGTGGGGAGTAGGCAATTTCGTTTTCACTTGAAATTTTTTCAATTTTCATGTTTCATTTCATGATTTTTTTTACAAATCCTAAATTTTCAAATCCTTTTTCAAAAAATATCAAATGTATCCTAATTCATAAACCCTTTTTCTTTAATCCTCTTCAAATTCTTTTCAAATCCTTTTCAAAACAAATCTATCTCTTTTCCCTCTAAAATCTTTTCAACTCATCAATATCTTTTTCAAATCTTCACAACATCTTTTTCAAAACAAAGCTATCTCTCTCAAATATCTTCCATAATATTCATATCTTTTAAATTTTAAATTGCATCCTTTTTCTATCATACTTATCTTTTACAAATCATATCTTTTATCATATATTCTTCAAAAATTTTGAAAACCCACCCCCTACCTTTAAATCCTAGTTCGGCCTTCCCCCCCACCTTCACAATTCGGCTTGGCTCTCCTCATATCCTACTTCTTTCCTTTCTTTTGCTTGAGGACAAGCAAACCTCTAAGTTTAGTGTGTCTATCCGTGATCACTAAGCCAATACCCACTAAGATCATGGCTCCTAAGGGAAAACAAACCAACTCAAGAGGCAAGAAAGAGAATATTCCAAAATCACTTTAGAATCAAGGGAAGTTCTTAACCAAAGAACATTCAGACCATTACTACAAAATAATGGGTCTAAGGTCAGTGATCCCGGAAGTTAAATTCGATCTGAGAGAAGATGAATACCCGGAGATCCAAGAGTAAATTCGAAACAGAGCTGGAAAGTCCTAGCTAATCCTGAAACAAAGGTGGGAAGAAACATGGTTCAGGAATTCTATGCAAATCTGTGGTAGACAGACAGACAGAGAATAGCGGGAACCGCATTCTATGACTATAGAACTCTGGTCAGAGGGAAGATTGTTCACACCCACCTTGACAAAATAAGGGAGATCTTCAAGCTGCCTCAACTGCAAGATGACCCAGACTCCTTTAATAAGAGAATGATGAGATCAAACCTGAGCTTGGACAAAATCCTAGAGGACATATGTCTCCCTGGAGGCAAAGGGACAACCAACACAAAGGGTGCCCCAAACCAACTCAAAAGAGGAGATCTCAAACCAGTTGCCAGAGCAACCGCTCTGAAGTCACCATCAAAAGAGCAGTAATGATTCATTGCATTATGCTGGAAAAAGAAGTGGAAGTTCATCAGCTGATTGCTTGTGAGCTTTACAAAATTGTGAACAAGAACTCCAAAGATGCCAAATTGGCTTACCCAAGCTTGGTCTCTCTATTATGTAAAGATGCTGGGATAAAAATGGGAGTAGATGAGTACATCCCAGTTGAGCTACCAATCACCAAAAAGTCTATGGAAGGACAACAAGTGCAGGACGACCCCATCAAGAGGAGAGCACAGGAGTTCCTCCCGAAAATCCCTCAAATTGAATACTGGGAGCGCCTAGAAGCATCTGTCACCAAGTTGCAAGAAGCTGTGGATCAACTGAAGGAAGAACAGCAAAATCAAAATAGCATACTCTGTAAACTGCTTAGAGAACAAGAAAAGAAAGGGCGTGAACTGAAGGAATTGAAGCGCCAGAAGCTATCTCTTGAAGGGCCAAGCACTCCACAGACTAAAGAGGCATCCACATCCCAAATTCAAGGTTGTTGAGTTCTAATCTTAGCCTTAACTCTGTGATAATTGTTCTTATTAGAAATTTACCTTAGAAGTTATATATGAGTAGTAGTAATTAGTATCTATATTTTGATTTTATCTCTAATTAAGCTATAATTTATTTTTCTCATCATCATCAAACATGAATAAAATAGCAGATTTTTAGAATAATGAGGCAATATTTTTTTTCGAGTTTTTAATAAGGAAAATTCTAATTAATTATATGTGGTGGCAATGCTTTTTGTCTTCTGAATGAATGCATGAACAGTGCATGTTTTTGATATTGAATTTTATGAATGTTAAAATTGTTGGCTCTTGAAAGAATGATGAGCAAGAGAAATATTATTGATGATCTGAAAAATCATGAAATTGATTCTTGAAGCAAGAAAAAGCAACAAAAAAAAGAGAAGAAAGAAGGAGCAGTAGAAAAAGCCAATAGCCCTTAAAACCAAAAGGCAAGGGTAAAAAGGATCCAAGGCTTTGAGCATCAGTGGATAGGAGGGCCTAAAGGAATAAAATCCTGGCCTAAGCGGCTAAACCAAGCTGTCCCTAACCATGTGCTTGTGGTGTGAATATGTCAAGGGAAAACTTGAGACTGAGCGGTTAGAGTCAAGATCCAAAGCAAAAACAAAGTGTGCTTAAGAACCCTGGACACCTCTAATTAGGGGATTTTAGAAAAGCTGAGTCCCAATCTGAAAAGGTTCACCCAACTATGTGTCTGTGGCATTTATGCATCCGGTGGTAATACTGGAAAACAAGGTGCTTAGGGCCACTGCCAAGACTCATAAAGTAGCTGTGTTGAAGAATCAACATACTAAACTAGGAGAATCAATAATACTATCTGAATTCTGATTTCCTATGGATGCCAATCATTCTGAATTTCAAAGGATAAAGTGAGATGCCAAAACTGTTCGGAAGCAAAAAGCTACTAGTCCCGCTCATCTGATTAGAATCTGAGCTTCACTTAGAACTCTTAGATATTATTGCTTCTTGATTTCTTTTCATCCTATTTTATTTGTCTAGTTGCTTGGGGACAAGCAACAGTTTAAGTTTGGTGTTGTGATAAGCGGATATTTTATACGCTTTTTGAGGGTAATTTCATGTAATTTTTAGTATGTTTTAGTTAGTTTTTAGTATATTTTTATTAGTTTCTAGGCAAAATTCATATTTCCGGACTTTACTATGAGTTTGTGTGTTTTTCTATAATTCCAGGTATTTTCTGGCTGAAATTGAGGGAGCTGAGCAAAAATCTGATTCAGGCTGAAAAAGGACTGCTGATGCTGTTGGATTCTGACCTCCCTGCATTCAGAATAGATTTTTTGGAGCTACAGAAGTTCAAATGGCGCGCTCTCAATTGCGTTGGAAAGTAGACATCCAGGGCTTTCCATCAATATTTAATAATCCATACTTTGCTCAAGGATAAACGACGTAAACTGGCGTTCAACACCAGTTCCATGTTGCATTCTGGCGTTAAACGCCAGAAACAGGTTACAAGTTGGAGTTAAACGCCCAAAATAGGTTACAACCTGGCGTTTAACTCCAGAAACAGCCTAGGCACGTGTAAAGCTCAAGTCTCAGCCCCAGCACACACCAAGTGGGCCCCAGAAGTGGATTTCTGTACTATCTATCATAGCTTATTCATTTTCTGTAAACTTAGGTTACTAGTTTAGTATTTAAACAACTTTTAGAGATTTATTTTGCACTTCATGACAATTTTCACATTTTGACATTGTATCTCTACCGCATGAGTCTTTAAACTCCATTGGGGGTGAGGAGCTCTGCTGTATCTCGATGAATTAATGCAATTATTTCTGTTTTCTATTCAAACACGCTTGTTTCTATCTAAGATGTTCATTCGCACTTCAATATGAGGAATGTGATGATCCGTGACACTCATCACCATTCTCAATCTATGAACGCGTGCCTGACAACCACTTCCGTTCTACCTTCGATTGAATGAGTATCTCTTGGGTTCCTTAATCAGAATCTTCGTGGTATAAGCCAGAATCCATTGGCAGCATTCGTAAGAATCCGGAAAGTCTAAACCTTGTCTGTGGTATTCCGAGTCGGATTCAGGGATTGAATGACTGTGACGAGCTTCAAACTCACAAGGGTTGGGCATAGTGACAGACGCAAAAGGATCAATGGATCCTATTCCAGCATGAGTGAGAACCAACAGATGATTAGCCGTGCGGTGACAGCGCACCTGGACCATTTTCACTGAGAGGACGGATGGTAGCCATTGACAACGGTGATCCACCAACACACAGCTTGCCATAGGAGGAACCTTGCGTGCGTGAAGAAGAAGACAGGGGGAAAGCAGAGATTTAGAAGACAAATCATCTCCAAAACCCCAACATATTCTCAATTACTGCATAACAAGTATTTATTTTATGCTCTTTTCTTTTTCACAATTTGAACTGATAATCATAATTAATCTCCTGACTAAGATTTACAAGATAACCATAGATTGCTTCAAGCCAACAATCTCTGTGGGATCGACCCTTACTCACGTAAGGTATTACTTGGACGACCCAGTGCACTTGCTGGTTAGTTGTGCGGAGTTGTGAAAAGTGTGAATCACAATTTTGTGCACCAATGCACACTTCCCCTGTTTTTCATTACCTGTGCGCATGCACGAATCTGTGTGTACGCACACCCCTTAACACAGCTTCTGTTCGTAGTGCTCACACGTCTTGTGCGTGTGCGCCCTACCCTCTTTTTTAATGTGTGTACACACACTCGTTGTGCGCACGCACACTTCACCCTGGTTGATTAAAAAAAAACAAACAAACAACCGTGCGTGCACACTGCCTTGTGCACACGCACAACCTCTGGCACACATACTGTTCGCAGCGTTCGCACCCAGTGTGCATGGGAACAACCCTTGGTTTTTCGTTGTGTGCATGTGCGCAGGCCCTTGTGCGCGCGCAGAGACCATCCCATCTCTTCTGTTCGCAGTGCTCACATGCTGCTACGCGTGTGCATACCCTTTCTTTTCTCTACTATGCTTACGCACACTTCCTTGTGCGTACGCACGAGTCGCAGTTAGGGCATTAATTAGAGAGGATGCTCTGTTACACCAGCCCCCACAAAGCCTTTCCTTCTTCCTTCTTCACTATCCCTGCCCAGCCCTACCCATTCTTCCGGCGACTGATGATGCAATGAATCATTGTCGGTCTAGATTTTCTTCCTAAGGAAGGGAATTAATTCGTTGTAAGCATAGCTCCAAAACAACAAAGAATCCTCGCCATTATTGTGCGAAATTGTGATCTAGATGTGAAATTGTTGTTCGAAATTGATTCCCTGGCAATGGCTCCAAAAACGTGTGCACAATACCATGGTCCAAACATAACTTTACAACTTCGCGCAACTAACCAGCAAGTGCACTAGGTCGTCCAAGTAATACCTTACGTGAGTAATGGTCGAATCCCATGGAGATTGTCGGTATGAAGCAAGCTATGGTCATCTTGTAAGTCTCAGTCAGGCGGATTAAATTGTTTTAAGAAATTATAGTGGATGAAAATAAATAAAATATAAAATAGGATAGTGGTACTTATGTAATTCATTGGTGAGAATTTTAGATAAGTGTATAGAGATGCTTTTGTCCCTCTGAACCTCTGCTTTCCTACTATCTTCATCCAATCCTTCCTACTCCTTTCCATGGCAAGCTGTATGTAGGGCATCACCGTTGTCAATGGCTAAATCCCGTTCTCTCTGTGAAAATGGTCTGATGCGCTGTCACTGCATGGCTAATCATCTGGAGGTTCTCGATCATACTGGAATAGGATTCACCATCCTTTTGCGTTTGTCACTAAGCCCAGCACTCGCGAGTTTGAAGCTCGTCACAGTCATCCCTTCCCGGATCCTACTCGAAATACCACAGACAAGGTTTAGACTTTCCGGATCTCAAGAATGGCCATCCATTGGTTCTAACTTATACCACGAAGATTCTGATTAAGAAATCCAAGAGATACTCATTCAATCGAAGGTAGAACGAAAGTGGTTGTCAGGCACACGTTCATAGGGAATGATGATGAGTGTCACGATCATCACATTCATGTTGAAGTGCGAATGAATATCTTAGAAGCGGAATAAGTTGAATTGAATAGAAAAATAGTAGTACTTTGTATTAATTCATGAGGAACAGCAGAGCTCCACACCTTAATCTATGGAGTGTAGAAACTCTACCGTTTGAAAATACATAAGTGATAATGGTCCAGGCATGGCCGAATGGCCAGCCCCAATGAAAGTCTAAGATAGCATAAAACTAATCAAAGATCCCTTACAAAGATAGCATAAAGTCCTATTTATACTAAACTAGTCACTAGGGTTTACAAAAATGAGTAAATGATGCAGAAATCCACTTTCGGGGCCCACTTGGTGTGTGCTTGGGCTGAGCTTGAAGTTTACACGTGGAGAGGTCATTCATGGAGTTGAACGCCAGTGTGTAACGTGTTTCTAGCGTTGAAATCCACTTTGTAACTTGTTTCTGGCGCTGAACGCCAGACTGCAACATGGAACTGGTGTTCAACGCCAGTTTGCGTCATCTAAACTCAGGCAAGGTATGGACTATTATATATTGCTAGAAGGCCCTGGATGTCTACTTTCCAACGCAATTAGAAGCGCGCCATTTGGAGTTCTGTAGCTCTAGAAAATCCACTTTGAGGGCAGGGAGGTCAGAATCCAACAGCATCTGCAGTCCTTCTTCAACCTCTGAATCTGATTTTTGCTCAGGTCCCTCAATTTCAGCAAGAAAATACCTGAAATCACAGAAAAATACACAAACTCATACTAAAGTCCAGAAATGTTATTTTTAATAAAAAACTAATAAAAATAGACTAAAAACCAACTAAATCATACTGAAAACTATGTAAAAACAATGCCAAAAAGCGTATACATTATCCGCTTATCAGCCATCAAATTAAAATATGGGTTTTGTGTCACGAATAACGAACCCCAATGAAAATTTACCGAAGTATTTGGACTCCGGGTCGTCTCACTAGGAAACAATGGAATGCTCAATTATTGGCTATAAAGGGGTAAGGGGGTTTTTGGTTCATAAGAGGGCAAGAAAAGTAAATTAGGCAAGTAATTAAAGAAAACAAGATAATGAACTCTTGGCTAAGACTTGGGTAATTGAGATTATCATCCTTGTTAACAAACCAAATATTGATAATCATGAGAGGCCAACCTATTAAGTCTACATCCCAAAGGCTTTAAGTATGTAACATCTACTCCTAAGCTTTGAAGTACATCAAATAGGTTTGATCACATCAACCCTTAAGTCCCAACCTACCTACTAATTAACTTAGTAGTGGGTTAGCGTCAATCGGGTATCAAATTGATCACCAAGGGTTCTCAATTTACCAAATTCATTATACACAATAACTCAAATTTATCCAATTCCCTTAGCTTCGACCAAGAGTTGGCAAAACTACTCAAAATCTAAGGAGAACAATTCATCAAACACATAGAGTGCAATAGAAATAAACATCATAAATTGCAAGAATAGTAAAATCTACCAATTATCAATTGCAAGGAAAATAAAATCACAACTCAATTCATCAATAAAATGAAATATCAACATCAATTTGCATTAATTGTAAACCAAATCCAACATGAGTTTAACATCACAAAAGAGAGCAAAATGATAAATTAACATTACAAATAAGAGAATCAAGATGTAGAAATGAGAAATTATAAAAGAAACAAGATGAGATCAAGTAATTAACATGGATCTAAGATAATCTAACCTAATCCTAACCTGATTTTAGAGAGAAGAGGGAGCTTCTCTCTCTAGAAATCTAACTAAAGGCTCATGTTGGCTAAACTAATTGCTCTCCCTTTCTTGGACTTTAATTCTACATGAAATACACTCAGAAACAAGTTAGATTTGGGCCTGGGCAGCTCAGAAATCGCCCCAGCATTTTGCCTTTAAGTGGGCCTTGTGAGAGTATTGGCGCGTGCGAGCCATGTGCGCGTGCGTGTCGATTTGGCTATTTCTTCATCCACGCGGACGCGGCATGTACGCATTTGCGTCTCTATGTAAAAACCACTTTTGCGCGTGCGCGCCCATTGGTGCATTCTCAATCCTTGTTTCTTCACGCATTCTCCCATTTGTATGCTTTTCTACTCATTTCTTCCATCCAATACTTGCCTTATAAACCTGAAATCACTCAACACACACATCAAGGAATCGAATGGAATTAAAGTGAATCAAAATCACCAATTTAGGGCCTAAAAAGCATGTTTTTACACTTAAGCACAATTCAAGGGAGAATTACAAAACTATGCTATTTTATTGAATAAATGTGGAAGAAGATGGTAAAATCCCCTAAAATAAGCACAAGATAAACCACGAAATCGGTGTTTATCAAATCTCCCCACACTTAAACTAAGCATGTCCTCATGCTAAAATTAAGAAGGAAGCAAAGGGTATTAACATTTATTCAATGCAACTAACTAAAAGCAATCTATCTATATGCAGTCTATTTACATGATGCAATGGCTTAGTCAAAATAATTCAATCTCCAAGAATACATATGCAAGCATAAGGGCTAAGACATTAACAATCAAAGCAAACCACAATTGGATTGAATCATTGAAAGAAATTATAAACTTGCAAGAAAAGATAATCATGGGCATAAACATGTAAATGGAGCGATCGAACCCTCGCCGGATGTGTATCTGCTCTATGCACTCAAGTGTATGGGGTTGATTCACTCAATTCTCCCTTAATCATGCTTTCCAAAATTTATTTTTCATCTAACAATCAACAATTACTTTATGCATGCATACAAATATCATGAGGACTTCCCATAGGTTGTAATGGGACTAGGGTCAAGGTAGGGTGCATATGGTCAAGTGAGTTTAAAATTCGAATCTTTGATTAACTTAAACTTTCCACCTAACTTATGACAACCTAAACAATTCTAAACAAACCTAGCTATCCATTCTTCACCTTTCACACACTCATGCATTTCCTTTTGATTACCACACATATGCACTGAATTTATGAAACTTCAAACTTTGGGACATTTTGTTCCTTTCTTGTTGCATTGTAAATTTAAAATATTTTTATATTATTATTTATTTATTTTCAAGATAAAATATATACAAGAACATCAATGCATATGGTTTACATATGATTAATACATGAGTGTGTACCCAATTCTTGATAACTTTTCAACAAAAACATAAACACACTTTTATCTCTACCCAATGTACCCAACCTTCCCAAAATCAAGTAATGAACACTCTCACTAGCCTAAGCTAATCAAAGATCCAAACAAGGGACATTTATTATTTTTCACTTAAGCTTGTAATGTGCTACAATTATGAACAAATGGGTTAAGCATAGGCTCAAGATTGCTTAACAATGGAAGATAAAAGGTTGGCTATTTGGGTAAGTGAGCTATTTGAACAATGGCCTCAATCATGTAAATGCATGTATACACAAAATAATAGACATAAAGAATCAAACAAATCAGAGATTACACTCATAGGAAGAGAATAATGCACACAAGAATGAAAGTAAGTGGTCATGTATGATGTAACCACACAATTAGGCTCAAAACATGCTTGTGTTCTTTGCATGCTTGTGTTCTTTGCTCAAAACATGATCCACAAGTGTATACTTCAAGCAAGTTCTAAAAAAAATTTCAACCAATTGGGGTGGTACCCTAAAAATGAATTTCTTAGAAATTTTCATCATATTGACAAAGCTTATTCTAATGCAATGTTGTGATTTAGAAAATTTTAAAAATTTTTCCTAGTTTACCCCTTTTTTCTGTCAAAACACAATTCTTATATAAAAAGTGTTAACTAGATTTTTAACAATCCCAAAATATTTTTCTAATCACAATCAAAAACTAAGATGCAAAGTATATATATATATATACTAAAAGTATGCAACAACTAAAACAGAAGTATCCACAATAGCAAATATGTACAGTAATCCGAAAATGATCTAAAAGATAAAGTGCAAAATAAAATAAAGTAGCAGAGACTAGAAATAGATGTCTGAAAGTTCACCACATAAATGTAAACACCGGTCACGAACGGTGACCTCCTCACACTTTAGAATCAAGCATCGTCCTCGATGCTACTGCTGAAGCTTGGGATGGGGTCAATAATCGCGCCGGGCTGCGGCTCAGGTACTAGCTGTGGGACTGGGATCGGCTGTGGCTCTGGCTGTGGCTGTGGAGTGTCCTACTGAACCTCAGTGGTGATCTGTGTCTCTGGAGAAGCATCCTAATGAGTCGGCTCCTCGTCATTCTCCTCACCATGCTCCTCCTCCTAATCCTGCTCGTCGGAGGTGGGAGAGTCTGGGAGCGGCGGTAGCTCGATGCCCTGTGATACAAACACCTGGTCGATGCGGTCGAGACGTTGCATAACACGACGCTCGAGGCACTCCATGAAGCAAAGTAGGTGCTGCACCAATAGGTAAGTCGGCTCCAGTGCTGGTGGTGGTGATAAGGATGCTGCTACAGCTGAAGTAGAGGAGGGTCCTGCTGCTGCTGCTGATGACGAGGGCTAAGCTGCCTCCTCCACTACTCTGGCTCAGGAACAGCATTTGGGTGGGGGCTTCTCGTGCACCCACCCACCCCATGGAATGGTAACCTCCTTCTCGTCATCATCTGGGGGTGGTGGTGTCACGTCATCATCCTCCCACAGAACATCAGCCATCTCGATCATGCTGGTAATCAGTGTAGGGAATGGCAACAGGCCACAGTTATGCGCGCGCCACATACTCTGCCTGATCTGTCGGGGGAAGTTTACCTCCTTCCCCTCCATCACACATCCAATCAGAACTAGCATATCCATCCGAATCTCTGAGAAGTGAGTGGTGGGGAAGATATAGTGGGCGAATATATGCTGCCAAGTCCTAGCCTCCCTCGACAGATATGTGAAACGCATCCCCTTGGGCTTCTTGTTCCCAGAATCCATCCCGCAGGGGGCGTCAGGTGTGGCAATCACGCGCTTAAGTGCCTCATAGTCAAATGTCATGTAGTGGATGGCTACCTCTACCTGCTTATAGGCGCAGGTGTCATTAGGACGATGGTAGCAAAGCAGTGCATCCCCAATAGCAGCCTCAGTGATCATAATCTCTCTACCCCGCAGCTGCACTAAATCAAGAGTGGCTCGGAAGAAGTTGCAATAAAATTCTCTCACCCATGAAGTGTTCACCCTCCCCAAATTTCTGTCAACAAAGTCCAATCCTAACTCCAGAATGCGGGTGTTAATGGCACGCCTCACATCATTAGGAAGGAGCAGTTTCTTCTCAATGTTTAGATTCTTCTTCCGAAAGTCGGAGAAGCAGAGCTCACAGTAGAGTTTTGGGAATTTAATTGGGTCAGTGGGTGGCAGCAGCTGATTTTCCTTATCCTCTTCGTTCAAGGGATTCTTAGCATAGTTTGCATAAGGTGAAGGGGTAGAGGTTTTAGAGCACTTCCTCTTTTTAGAAGTAGTGGCTATAGCTTTTCCCTTGTCTGACATCCTGAAAAACAGAGATGATATAATATAAGCAGATAGCCAAGCAGATATAAAGCACTCAAAGCAAAGCATATTCATGAAGTGAAGAAAGAAAAGAGATTTCTTGGAATGCAAGCAACAGAATTCAGAATTCAAATCAAACTTCAAACTAAGAATTTAAACCACATTTGCACATTACTTGTTTACTAAGCCTAGGAAACACCATATCCAAAATAATGATCAAAAGAGTTAAGTTGAAAACTAAAAGAAATTAGTTGTTTAAACAAGTTAGAGTTAGAAATTAGTTGAAAATAAGTGATATGGTGGTTACCGGCTCAATTCCAAAAGGGAATGTACAAAGTAGGAATGTAAGCACATTCACAATCATGAAATTATCAAGTCATTAATGATGAAATATGATATAGCCAGAAAATAACTAATGAGAGAACAAGTCATCAGTCAATGCAAAGATCACTAGAGTCAAATAAATTTGTGTTGGTAAAGTCAAATCAATAAAGAATGAATCAATCAAGAAGCATTCAACACCAAATTCAGTAATGCATAAAAGTTACAAGTTGAGAAAATAGTGGAAAACCTTATGGTCTATGTGGCTTAATACAAATTATGCATGAATAAGGTGAAGCAATTCAGCCACATAGATTAAAAATTTTCAAACTTGTGTGTTTATGCAAAAGAGGCATGAAATCTCAAAAGAGTTACAAGTGATGGCCAATCTAAAAATTCATTCAAACAATTCAATGCCTATAAGCAACTCATCATGAATAACAAGCAAAGAATATAATAAGCATGACCAAAAACCTGTAAATATGCCCTTGAGGAGTTTCCAAAACCAATTACCTAACAAAGTTCTATCGACACAGAAATCGTCGAATAGAAGTTTGTTGCAACAATTAAAACATTGTTATGTCACGGAACATGGTCAGGAAAAATCCGGCAGCATTTCAGCAGCAAAATGGCTATTTTCCAAAGTCAAACAAGCAAGTCTAATCCATATGAATTCATTGAATATCAAAAACACAAAGATTATGTATGAGTTCATATGAATTGAACAAATGAGCCAATATTTCAGTAGCAGTTCATCAGAAAACAATTTAACCAGACTAGCATGCTACAAAAGCCTTATTTCCTTACACAATGCACAGAGAAACTGGTTTTAACACAGCACCAGAACAACATTAAGAATAAAGTAAAATAGGAATTCAGCAACAACAAGGGTCTTGAAACAAGAGTAAAATGGAAAATTGAAGTGGAGCAGTTGACAATTCAATTCGAATTTGAGAAAAATAGAATTGCTTCCATCAACAATGAACCATTCAATAGGTAAGTAATCCGAATTCCAATAATTTAAACACAAAGTAGCATTAAAATAGTCAGCAGTATTAGGCAAGGCAAACATGCAGCACAAGCAAAGCAATGAAACAGAGCAAATCCACATAGCAGCAGAAATTCAATTAAGCCTAAATCTACTACTCAGCCCAGGTTCTCTAACCACCTAATCAAACTACCTCTAACTAAACTAATTTAACTAAACTAAAATTAACAATAAGCAGTAAGAGAAAGACAGAGTAGAGGTTCAGTTTGTGAAACCTGTAAGCAGAGCGGAAGCAAAAATGGGAGAAAAGGACAGAGGAGGCAGAAAGGTGGTGCTGCCAGCGGTGATGCCCACTCCGGCGACAATGGTGTCGCGGTTGCTTGATGCTGGGGGAGCAGAGAGTAAGAATGGAGGTAGAGCAGGGGGGCGGTTGATATAGAGAGAGAGCCGAGGAGTGAGAAAGAGAGGGAGAGCGAGGAAGAGGGGGTTATGGTGACGGCGTGGTGTCGCCGGAGGTCGCTGGTTGTGGAAGGAGAAAGGAGAAGGGTGTTTCTGGTGAGTAAGGGAGAAGGAGAAAAGACGTTGGGATGAGGGACGAAAGGAGGTTGCGCGAATGCGCTAGGGCTTCGCGTCCCTGGGGTAAGTAAAAATTTGAATCCACGCGTGCGTGCACCATGTGCGTCCGCGTGGATGAGAGAGTAGGGAAGTGGCGCGGAGGCGCCACATGCGCTCGCGCGTAGATGGGAAAATTGGCGATGGGCGCGGACGCGTACGGTGCGCGTCCACGCGGGTATGCTGGGCCAGAGGCACAAAGGGGGCCCAGAGTTGGCACAACTCTCGGGTCCTTTTTCCCTGGGTGATGCTAAAACGCATCGACGCGCGCGCGCACTGTGCGCGTTCGCGTGGATGGCTTGAGTTTTTTGAATGGGCGCGGAGGCGCCAGGTGCGCCAACGCGTGGGTAAGGAAACAAGAAGTGGCGCGGACACGTACAGCGTGCGTCCACGTGGGTTGAGGCACAGAGTTGGCCCAAAAGTGGCACAACTCTCTAGTCCTTGGCTCAGAAAGCTAAAATGCGTAGCCGACGCGCGCGCGCTATGCGCTTGCGCGTGGCTTGGCTTTCTCTCTCTTTATTTTTAATAAGCATTAAAAAGAGCTCATAACCTTCCCATCTTTCTCTGAAATTCTAAAACTAGCTAAGATGCAAAATTAAACACACTTTTGAAATATTGGGGATTTTTCAAACAAATTGAGGAAACTTGCAATCTAAGCAAAAACTCAAATTCAAAGAATCATCCCTAATTAAAGCATAGAATGTATAAACACCTTAGCAAGCAAAGCAAAATATGCTAAGAAGTAAAGAAATTATATACAATGGAACCCAATTCATTCATTCATTATATCTACAATAGAATGGAAAGAGTTTACCATGGTGGGTGTCTCCCACCAAGCACTTTTGGTTTAAGTCCTTAAGTTGCACAATTGGGAGGCTTCTTGTCAAGGTGGCTTATGCTTGCATCCATCCTTGAACCTCCAAGAGTGCTTGTTCTTCAATCAGTTGTCAGAAGTTCCAACCATCTACACCAAGCTTTGGTAAGGTTCTCTCCAAGATATGAGCTCCCAAAATTGGTTTCCGTAGGGTAATCCAGGATCCCATATCTTATCTTCGCACCCGTCTTCTAGTTGATCGCCTTGATTTTGTCTGGGTAACGAGAAGGTAGAATTCTCATGGAAGCACCAAACTATCCTCCTAGACCCATTTAATTGAGCATTACACCAATCCATGCCCTTCAATTTTGAGCTTCCAACCATAATGAGTCTAGATTTAGAACGCCATCCACTAAACATCCTCCTCTTTCGCTTAATCCCATAAAGCGCCCTAAGTTGGCCGTCCGTCTCAAGCAAACCATACTCAAGTGGGATAATAAAGTTGAGAGCTAGAAGTTTTACCCACTCAAGCGAAGGATTGGATGGTGAACTAGGTGAAGGAGTTCCCAAAGATCTTGATAATGCATGCTCTACTCCCGTCCATCCTCTTCTAGAGGTTTCCACCACTTGGCAAGGTTTTTCAAGTTTCTCCTCTTGCCAGGCTTCCTCAAGTTCACATTCTTCTTCACCAATTTCTTCTGTCTCTTCTCCATCACTCTCATCATAGATGGGAGGTCTCGTGAAGTCTATCTCGTCATCAAGTCTAAGCATTTTGGGAAAGGACTCTTCAAACTCGAAAGGATCGTATGTTTGTGCGGAGTCATCATAGATAGGAGGGCATATTGCTTGGAGCACTTCTTCCAGTTCTTCACTCACAATAGGTCTTGGAGGTTGCACATCCTCCTCAACCTTGCATTCTAGTCCACCGGGAGAAGGTTCAACAAGATTGTCAAGGGGATCGATCAATGTGGGCAAAAAATCATTAGTGATGGAGTCCACTTCTTGATCAATTTCCTTCAACTCTCTGTTTACTTCCGCAACTTTACTCTCCTCTTTAACATCCTTTATGTGCTCAACATATCCCATCCATCCACCCACTACTTCCTTGTGTTCGCTAATCCCTACCTTCTTCTCTTGTTGCACTTCTTGCTTCAACTCTTCTTCCTCACCATGGAGCTTCAAGTTCATTCCCTCACTAAGCTCCTTGATTGTTTCTCCACATTCAACAATGGCGGTACTTAGGGTGTATAAGCTTAGGTGGGATGTTAGGTGATTCACGGCTTCTACCATGCTAGCTATCCTTGCTCTTAGCTCCTTAAACATAGTTTCATCCTCCTCTTGTCGCCTTAAGATATGAGATTCAAGGTCTCTCAGTTCTAATTTGAAGGCTTCGTCGGGAAGTGATGGTGGAAGATAGGGTTCAGTGTTTGAGGAAAGATTGTTGATGTTGGAAAGTGGCTCATATTGGTAGGATTCTTGAGGTGGTGTATGTGGAATTTGTGGTTCTTGGGAGTATTGGTATTGGGTTGGTGGTTGTTCTAGATGTGATTCATACGGTGGTGGATATGGTGGGTATTGGTTATGATCATATGGAGTTGAATGGTGGTGTGAGGCTTGTGAGTATGTTGTATGGCTATATTGAGGAATGGGATCATATGCAAATGACGATTGTGGTTGACAACCACAATGAGGATCATCACACACATTGGATTGATACACATTAGGATCAGGATTATACCCATAAGAGTCTAGAGGAGGTTGTTGCCATGCAGGTTGTTCATAAGCTTGGGGTTCCTCCCATCCTTGATTTCCAAATCCTTGATGTATATCCTCATTGGAACTTTCATTTCCTACAACATAGTTTGAACTACACTCATAGCCAAAAGGCTGAGAATTCATAATGAAAGAGGAAATAAAAACAAAGATTAATGAGAAATAAAGAAAATAAAATCCTAAACTAGCAAAAACTAGCAAACAAACCGAATTCAAGCTATTCACAATATATACCATAGCCAAAAACATAGAACCATTGTGTTCCCCGGCAATGGCGCCATTAATTTGATGATGCAATAAATCATTGTCGGTCTAGATTTTCTTCCTAAGGAAGGGAATTAATTCGTTGTAAGCATAGCTCCAAACCAACAAAGAATCCTCGCCATCAAATCAAAATATGGGTTTTGTGTCACGAATAACGAACCCCAATGAAAATTTACCGAAGTATTTGGACTCCGGGTCGTCTCCCTAGGAAATAATGGAATGCTCAATTATTGGCTATAAAGGGGTAAAGGGGGTTTTTGGTTCATAAGAGGGCAAGAAAAGTAAATTAGGCAAGTAATTAAAGAAAACAAGATAAAGAACTCTTGGCTAAGACTTGGGTAATTGAGATCATCATCCTTGTTAACAAACCAAATATTGATAATCATGAGAGGCCAACCTATTAAGTCTACTTCCCAAAGGCTTTAAGTACGTAACATCTACTCCTAAGCTTTGAAGTACGTCAAATAGATTTGATCACATCAACCCTTAAGTCCCAACCTACCTACTAATTAACTTAGTAGTGGGTTAGTGTCAATGGGTATCAAATTGATCACTAAGAGTTCTCAATTTACCAAATTTATTATACACAATAACTCAAATTTACCCGATTCCCTTAGCTTAGACCAAGAGTTGGCAAAAATACTCAAAAACTAAGGAGAACATTTCATCAAACACATAGAGTGCAATAGAAATAAACATCATAAATTGCAAGAATAGTAAAATCTACCAACTATCAATTGCAAGGAAAATAAAATCACAACTCAATTCATCAATAAAAAGAAATATCAACATCAATTTGCATTAATTGTAAACCAAATCCAACATGAGTTCAACATCACAAAAAAGAGCAAAATGAGAAATTAACATAATAAATAAGAGAATCAAGATGTAGAAATAAGAAATTAAAAAAGAAACAAGATGAGATCAAGTAATTAACATGGATCTAAGATAATCTAACCTAATCCTAACCTAATTCTAGAGAGAAGAGGGAGCTTCTCTCTCTAGAAATCTAACTAAAGGCTCATGTTGGCTAAACTAATTGCTCCCCCATTGCTTGGACTTCAATTCTGCATGAAATACACTCAGAAACAAGTTGGATTTGGGCCTGGGCAGCTCAGAAATCGCCCCCAGCGTTTTGCCTTTAAGTGGGCCTTGTGAGAGTATTGGCGCGTGCGCGCCATGTGCGCGTGCGCGTCGATTTGGCTATTTCTTCATCCGCGCGGACGCGGCATGTACGCGTGCACGTCTCTATGTAAAAACCACTTTTGCGCGTGCGCGCCCATTGGTGCATTCCCAATCCTTGTTTCTTCATGCATTCTCCCCTTTGTATGCTTTTCTACTCATTTCTTCCATCCAATACTTTCTTTATAAACCTGAAATCACTCAACACACACATCAAGGCATCGAATGGAATTAAAGTGAATCAAAATCACCAATTTAGGGCCTAAAAAGCATGTTTTTATACTTAAGCACAATTCAAGGGAGAATTACAAAACTATGCTATTTTATTGAATAAACGTGGGAAAAGATGGTAAAATTCCCTAAAATAAGCACAAGATAAACCACGAAATCGGGGTTTATCAGCGACCATTACCGTCGCCGTTTGACCGGCACCACTGGAACCACCGCCGCCGCCGGAGCTACCACCATCACTACCCCTCTCTCTCTCTCTCTCTCTCTCTCTCTCTCTCTCTCTCTTCCTTCTTCCATCTCTTTTCTTCTTCTTTCTTCTTCTTCCTCTTTCCTTACCCTTCTTTGCTTTGTTTATTTTCTTGTTTAATTTTTGTTTTTCTTATTTTATTTTGATTACCTTGTTTAAGTTTTACTTCATAGTTTGTTTATTGATAATTGCAAGTGTTCAATATTTGACTCATGGGTTGTTGATGTTTGAATTTTGGCTTGAATTTGTTAAATTTGTGCACTACATACCATGTGTTTGACGTAATGCCTGAATGAATTCTTTGTTTAATTCATATGTTGTCGCGACCATATGTGTTAAACTATATCCTTGTTTGGCATTCTAATATAGAATTGTGCACTTTTGAATGTTTATGATATTATTTTGGATTGGACTTTCCATAATGTACTTGTTTATTGCTTTGAGTTGCTAGCACCAATATGACATAAAAATTGACATTTGTTTCTTAATTGGTGAAATTTTTAACAAGTACATATTGAATTTAGTAAAGTAAATTGAATTGATTGTTCATCATGGTTTTTAAATCGATATAATCACATAACAAGGTATTTGTTCCTTGTTAATACTTTGCATTTTTTAATTGATGCTCATTCATTGCTTGCATCTTAGGCCATTTAATTGAGGAACCCATGTTACTTTTTGATTGTGTGGTGACCGTTTTAACCAGCCGTTATGTGTGTTCTAACCGCGTGCATAATTAGAATACACAAACGGCGCATTTTCATCATACCACACCACTATGCAAACTTCCTCAATTAAATGCTTGTTTATTTTCTTTTTGCTCCAAGCATACAATGTATTTGCTCCCTCCTTTACCTTTTTGTGCTACTTGTCCTATGATTCCTAATTATGCTTTATTCATTCTTTTTGAGGATGAGACATAAAGGCAAGGAGTCAGGAGAGGAGGAGGACACTGAGGATGGAGATGCTGAGCATGCATTGGACTTGGAAATTCCCATGCAACCCGAGCCCCCCGCATCCACCAGCTACAGGTGGAAAAACTTAGAGACATTATCCCTGGATGGTGTTCTTGTACGGAGGACCGTGCAACGCTTAAGTGTAGGGGAGGATTCGCCATTTGTGGGGCATAAATTTTCTTTTTCCAAATACTTTACACTTTATTTTTATTTTCTTTTATTATGTTTCTTGTAGATATTTGGAATGTTTTTTACTGTTGCATTTCATTCTCTTCTAGTACATATATCTTAGACTATTCATAGTTTCTAGTTATTGCATTTTGCATTTTTGCATGGTATATATTTTATAGATAGAAGTTGTGATTGTAGGTTGTGAATAGTATAGCACCTAGTTCAATTTTGTCCTAATTGCTCATGTTAGTTTTTTTTTTTTTTTGCGATGTTGAAAAATAGGAAGAGAACTAGGAAAATTTTGAAAATTGCATCCATCACATCATACATACATATAGGAAATAATTTTGGTGAAAAACAACAAAAATTTTCAAGAATTTTATTTTTAGGGCGTTCTATTGAATTGATTTGGAAAATTGTTTTTAAACTTGCTTCAATGATTTTTATGGAACATAGAAGAGATATAGAACAAATAACCTTGTAAGTTTTTGAGCTTTCATGAGTTGTTACACATTCTAACCACAATTTTGTTCATAGTGTGTTTTTCTCTTTCTATGATTGTAATCTTGGTTTTGCTTGATTTTTTATTTCCAATAGTTGATGTTTGAATGCATTCAGCATGATTGAAGTTATTTTTGAATTAAACTTACTCACCCATATAGCCTTATCCTTGCATCTACCTTTGTTAACCCCTTTTGAGCCTTACTTACCCCATTGTTTTTAATATCACCACATCATAGCCCTAAGTGAAAAACCATGATATACATTGGATTGTATCTTTGATTAGCTTAGGTTGAGGAGTGTATTATATTTAACTGTGGGGGAATCTTTAGGAGGAACTTGGTAGAAAAGAAAAAATATATTTTGGGGTATGCATTGAAAGAAAAATTTTTGAAAAATAGATGCACATTCATGTATCAATTTGCCTTAACCATATGCATTCGTCAAAGAAAAAGAAGAAAAAAAATTGAAAAAGAAAGAAAAAAAATGAAAGAAAAATTTATTGCAAAAAGGGGATAAAGGTTGCCCCAAAGAAAAAAAAATGAATAAGAAATGCATATGTTGAAGGTTAGGAGTGCATATTTTTGTTATTGGGTTGAGATAGGTTGAGTTGGATACCTAAACTAATCAAGGATGCAATCTTAGTCCACTTGGCCATATCTATCCCACCTTGACCCTAACCCTATTATTACAACCCTAATAAGTCCTCATGATACTTGCATTAATGCATCACACGTTTGTTGATTGTTAGATGAAAAGCAAATCCTTGAAAACATTATTGGGAGGAGACTTGAGTGATTAAAACCTAAACACCGAGCGATTAAAGTGCATACACATCTAGTGAGGGTTTGATCACTCAATTCTAATTTTTCCATACCTCTTATCATGTATTCTTGCAAGTTCCTTCATTTTGATGAGTTGAATCAATTCTTTAGATTTTTTATTGCATTGAATTATTTCTTCGCTTAGCCCTATATGTCTATACTCTTGCTTGAAAATTTGATTGTTTGTTTTCACCAAATCCATAGGATACTATAGTATAGATAGATATATAGATAGTATATAGTATACTTGCATGCATATAGATAGTTGCATTCAATAAGTTGATTACCCTTTGATCATTCTCCTTGTTTGGTTTAGCATGAGGATATGCCACTGCTCAAGTGTGAGGAAATTGATGAGTCCATAATTGATGATATATTTTGGCTTGATTTGAGTGAATTTCATCCCATATACTCACACTTATTCACTTAAATAGCATACTTTTGTGTTTTCTCCCTAAATTAGTCTTAAATGTGAAAACATGCATTTTTGTGCTTAAATTAGTGATTTTAATCCCACTTTTATGCCATTCAATGCCATGACATGTTTGTTGAGTGATTTCAGGCCCTAAAGGCAAGATTGGCTAGGCAAAAGTGGAAGAAAGCATGTATGATGAGCGGATAATTTATACGCTTTTTGGCATTGTTTTTAGTATCTTTTCAGTATGATTTAGTTAGTTTTTAATATATTTTTATTAGTTTTTAATTAAAAATCATATTTCTGGACTTTATTATGAGTTTGTGTATTTTTCTGTGATTTCAGGTATTTTCTGGCTGAAATTGAGGGACCTGAGCAAAAATCAGATTCAGAGATTGAAGAAGGACTGCAGATGCTGTTGGATTTTGACCTTCCTGTACTCAAAGTGGATTTTTTAGAGCTACAAAACTCTAAATAGTGTGTTTCTAATTGCGTTGAAAAGTAGACATCCAGAGCTTTCCAGAAATATATAATAGTCTATACTTTGAATAAGGATTGACGACGTAAACTGTCGTTCAACACCAGTTCCATGCTGCATTCTGGAGTCAAACGCCAGAAACAAGTTGCAAAGTGGAGTTCAACGCCAGAAACACATTACAAACTGGCGTTCAACTCCAAGAATGACCTCTCCACGTGTAAACTTCAAGCTCAGCCCAAGCACACACCAAGTGGGCCCCAGAAGTAGATTTCTGCATCATTTACTCAATTCTGTAAACCTTAGTAACTAGTTTAGTATAAATAGGACTTTTTACTATTGAGTTTTCATCTTTAGTTTCATTTTAAGATCACGTTTGGGGGCTGGCCATTCGGCCATGCCTGAACCTTTCACTTATGTATTTTTCCACGGTAGAGTTTCTATACAACATAGATTAAGGTGTGGAGCTCTGCTGTTCCTCAAAGATTAATGCAAAGTACTACTGTTTTTCTATTCAATTCAACTTATTCCGCTTCTAAGATATTCATTCGCACTTCAACATGAATGTGATGATCGTGACAAAGTCATCATCATTCCCCTATGAACGCGTGCCTGACAACCACTTCCGTTCTATCTTCGATTGAATGGATATCTCTTGGATATCTAATACAAGGGACAGAGTCCGAGTTATTAGCGTCTTCGTGGTATAAGTTAAAACCCATGGATGGCCATTCCTGAGATCCGAAAAGTCTAAACCTTGTCTGTGGTATTCCGAGTAGGATCTGGGAAGGGATGGCTGTGACGAGCTTCAAACTCGCGAGTGCTGGGCGTAGTGACAGACGCAAAAGGATAGTAAATCCTATTCCGGTATGATCGAGAACCGACAATTGATTAGCCATTGACGTCGGGATTTTTGCCAGTAAAGAATGTCATAAAAACAGTCGCGTTGTAGATATAGTCTCTAAACCAACAAAAATCCCTTCGTACAAACGTTTTGGTTGTCATAAGTAACAAACCCCTTTTAAAATTGATAACTGAGTATTTAAACCTCGGGTCGTCTTCTCAAAGAATTGCAGAGAGGTATGTTCTTATTATTGGTTATGAGTTTGTAAATTGGGGTTTAGGAAGTAAGGTGGGAATATGTTATATGACAAATAAAATAAAATAATAATAATAAAATCTCTTGGCAAGGTATAAGAATTGGAATTCATATCCTAGTTATCCTTATCAAGTGTGAAGAGAATTGGATTTTAATCCCACTTGGTCAGCCTTTATTAAACAAAGGAAGGTTAAGTGGACTGATTAGCTTGATTCTCAAGTCCTAGTCAACTCCTGTGGAGAGACTAGTGTTAGAGCAATCCTAGCTAAAGCAAAATCTACCAATTTCAATCACTTGCTAAGTTTGATAACTCAAGTACTACCAATCACTTGACCAAAGCCAAAAGGGAGAAAAATATCTAAATTAAATTAAAAGCATTAATATAAATAAAGCAAAGCAATCTTAAATCTGAAATACCTCAAATAATATTAAATAAAATATGCAGATCTTAACATGAAAAGTTCATAAGCTAATTGGGCAACATATCTAATACAAGCATTGAAGCATCTGAAAGTAAAAAGAGGAATATAAAGTAAAAGGAATATTAAACCTGGGATTGAGAGTCACTCCTAAAACTAAGAGAAATCCTAAATCCTAATCCTAAGAGAGAGGAGAGAACCTCTCTCTCTAAAAACTACATCTACTCCTAAAATTAAGAATTATGAGAGCCTCTTCATGAATGGATGTATTTCCCCACTTTATAGCCTCTAATCTGTGTTTTCTGGGCTGCAAACTGGGTCAAAAACAGCCCAGAAATCGCTGGAGAAGAATTCAAACACGCTGATTTCCATCACTGCAATGCGGCCGCATAGATCACGCAGTCGCGTTGCCTAGCGTCAGGGAAACTATATCATATTATATATCAAATCGAAGCTCCAGACGTTAGCTTTCCAACGCAACTGGAACCGCGTCATTTGGACCTCTGTAGCTAAAGTTATAGCTGTTTGAGTGCGAAGAGGTCAGGCTGGACAGCTTAGCAATTTGTCTAACTTCTTGTATTCCTTCCACTTTTGCATGCTTTCTTTCCATCCTCTGAGCCATTCCTGCCCTATAATCTCTGAAAACACTTAACACACATATCAAGGCATCTAATGGTAATAAGAGAGGATTAATAATAAGCAAATATAAGATCAAAGAAGCATGTTTTCAATCAAAACACATAATTAGGAAGGAAATATAAAACCATGCAAATAGTATGAATAAGTGGGTAAAGAGTTAATAAAAACCACTCAATTGAGCATAAGATAAACCATAAAATAGTGGTTTATCAACCTCCCCACACTTAAACACTAGCATGTCCTCATGCTAAGCTCAAGAGAAGCTATAAAGATGAAGAGGAATGGTATGAAATGCAACCTATGAATGCAACTACATGCTAAATGTTTTTACTTACTTGGTTAAGAGTAAATAAGTTCTCCAAGACAAATACAAACCAATTTCTACTAATTCAAATCAGACAATAAAAAGCAAGTGAACTTGTAAGAAGACAGCTCATGAAAGCAGGGAACATAGAATTTAAGCATTGAACCCTCACTGGAAGTATATATCACTCTAATCTCTCAAGTGTATAGGGTAATTCACTCTAGTCTTCTCTAATCATGCTTTCTAAAAATTTGTTCTTCATCTAACCAATCAACAAAATTTAGTATACCAATGCAAACATCATGAGGTCTTTTCAAGGTTGTAATGGGGCTAAGGTAAGGGTAAGGATATATATATATATATATAAGGCTAAGTGAGCTAACAAATTGAATCCTTGACTAGTCTAAGATCTCACCTAACATATACATACTTTATATAATTTTAAAATACTTTACCTAACTACCCCAAATTTTTCCCACTTGTATTACATGCTCATGTATCAAACTTATTTTTGAATTTTGTCCCATGTGCATTGATTCTTTTTATTTTGCATTTGGGGTAATATATATTTTTTTCATTTTTCTCTTCTTCTTCTTCTTCTTCTTCTTCTTCTTCTTCTTCTTCTTCTTCTTCTTCTTCTTCTTTTTTTTTTGTATCCCCTTATTTAATTACTTAATATATTTTTCTTCAATGCACATGGTAATTTAATTATTTTGATTTCACATGAGCATGCTTCCCAAATTTTCAAATGACTTATTCAATTTAATTCCCTACTTTTTCATATCATCCCATGTTCCCATAAAATTTCCCACACTTAAATTTTTACACAATATCTATCTTAAGCTAACCAAGGATTCAACTTGGGATTCTTATTTTGTTTTTCTGCTTAAGGCTAGTAATGTGGTTATAAAATAGAAGGGATTTAAAAGCTCAAGGGGGTTAACAAGGGTGATGTAAAAGGTAGGTGATAAACCCATATTTCATGAGTTCTTTTGTGCTTAATTTGAGTGATTTATACAATCCTTCACCTGCTTATTCACATTAATTGCATGGTTTTACTCTCCCTTCCTTATTATGTCATATTGTGAAAATCATGTTTCCTAAGCTTTAAAATTAATTAATTTAATTACCTTTATTTCCATTCGATGCCATGATCAGTGTGTTGAGTAGTTTCAGATTTTCTAAGGCAGAATGACTTAAAGGACGGAAAAGGAAACATACAAAAATGGAAGGAGAAAGCAAAACAGAGCTTTAAGGAAACTGGTATCCACGCGATCGCATGAATGACGCGATCGCGTGCCAAGCACGAATCAGCAGCGACGCGGCCGCATGACTGACGCGACCGCGCGCCTTAAGCAGAACGCACATGACGCGGTCGCATGACTAACGCGACCGCGTGGCAAGGAAAAGCTCCAAATGATGCGACCGCGTGACCCACGCGGATGCGTGACAGAGGCCACGCACCAAAAATTACAGAATGCCCCCCCAGTGATTTCTGAAGTCCTTTTTGGCCCAGATCCAAGTACAGACAACATAGACCAGAGGTTATAAAGTGTGGGAATGCACCCATTCAAAGGGAGCTTGCATATTTTACCTTTCAATGATTTAGATTTAGTTGAGAGGGAGATCTTCTCTCTCTCTCTTTTAGAATTTAGGATTTCTTCTTGTTTTAAGAGTAACTTTGGATCCCAGGTTTAATGTTCTTTTATTTTAGTTTTACTTTTATTTATTTATTCCAACATTTGAATTGATTATTATAATTTGATTTATGAATTATTCCATATCACAGATTGTTATTTCAATTAATGATAATTGAGGTATTTTCAGTTTATGATTGTTCTCTTTGATTTAAGTTACCATTGCTTCCCATCTAAGGATATTCTTATTACTTCAGCAATTTTACTTTTTCCCCTTTTGGTTCTGGTTAAGAATTTAGTAACTCAACAGTTATTAAACTCAATACAATTGATAACCATTATCTTGCTAATTAAGCTGAACTTAAATAATCCCAACCTTTTCTTAGGAAATAAATAGGATTCAAAGGCCAGATTAATTAGTCCCTTGACTTTCCTTTGCCTTAGTAAAGGTTGACCAAGTGGAGTTTAGATTCAACTTTCATTATAATTAAGAGAGATAACTACGTTGATCCTCCAACTTCTTTTACCTTACCAAAAGTCTGCTTTACAGTATTTATTTATTTTAATTGCCATTTACTTTACCTGTCATTTAAATTACTTGCTTCTCACCTTCTAAACCCCGATTACAACCTTTATAGCCAATAATAAGAACATACTTCATCGCAGTTCCTTGAGAAGATGACCCGAGGTTTGAATACTCGGTTAACAATTTCTAAAGGGGTTTGTTACTTGTGACACCCAAAATGTTTGTACGAAGGGATTTTTGTCGGTTTAGAGACTATATCTACAACGCAACCGTTTCTATGAATCTCTTTACTGGTAAAAATCCTCTCGTCAGTAGGCTAATTTTGGGATAAGTGAGCTAAAATCAAACAATGGCCTCAATCATATGCAAGCATGTAAATACACTAAATATTGGACATATAGAATGGAACAAAGTAAAGATTACAATCATAGAGAAGGGAACACACAGGAATAAAATATTTATGGTTAAATAATGTAACGATATAAATAAGCTCAAATCTCACAGGTTGTGTGTTCTATAGCTCAAAAAACCATGTTCCAAATACAACTTCAAACAAGTTTTAATATAAAATTTTATTCAAATTAGTGAAATTCTCTAAAAATTTTCTTGAAAAAGAAAATATTACTTCAACCAAGTGGTAAAATATGCAAAAAAATTAAACAAATATGCAATCAAACATGCAAATGCAACAATGAATAAGGAAAATAAATCATTGGTGTTGAGATAGAGGAGTAACTAACCCATGGAGATCAGTATCGACCTCCCCACACTTAAAGATTGCACCGTCCTCGGTGCATGCTGAGATTTGCAAGTGGACGGGAGTTGTGGTTCCTCAGCTGGGGCTCTTTTTGTTCCTTTCCTTGCCGGTAGTTTGGGAGTAGCTTTCTCTTTACCCTTCTTAGTGGCCATCCTGAAAAGGGAAAAAGAAAGTAACTTTTTAAAGCTAAGGGTTAGAGCAAGGAAGAGAGCGGGAAAGGTGGTAATTAATGCACATTAAGATATACTGACATTATCACATGCTCGCGAGTACATGTGAAAAGTCATCAATGGAAAGTAGCTAGTGCATATGATGACAAGTGAATGCAAGGTGTTTATTCGCATGCTGGCAAAGGCATGAGTAGCATAGATTAAGCATTCAATGTCCAAATTAGATTACCAAGTCTTTCAAACTATCAACATGTTTGTAATAACAATTATATTTAATCAATAAAACATGAAAGGGGTTTTGTAAAAAACAAGCATTTATAATAGTAAATTAAAAGAAATCTTAAAAATAGTGCACAATGCCATACGGGCATTTTCACAAACACAGAGCGTGCATGGTAAATAAGCTATTTGAAAGTATTAAATTGAACATGCAAGCAACCCTTTAAAAGGTAACATATAATTGTCAAACCTTTTTAATAATCCAAAAATATATAAAAATAATGAGTCAAATAAATTTCTAACACCAATGAAAATAATGCAATGAATGAAAGTATGCAAATAAATTAAAATAAAATAAAAATAAAAATAAGAAGAATGAGAAGGGAAAGAAGTTAAGAAAGGAAGAAGAAAGAAATAAGAAAAGATAAGAAAAATAAGGATTAGAGAAGAAAAGATAAGAAAGTCGGCTGATCTGGATATGTTGTGCGACGATGGCGACGCGGTCGCGTGGTGCGCGATAAGGTTGGGTGACGCGGACGCGTGGGGCACGTGATCGCGTGACTCGATTTGTGCTAGTGGCACGAGTGCAGCCTCGCGGTCCCACAACTCTCTGTTCAAAACTTAGTATTGCCAAAATCCAGGGTGACGCGGTCGTGTGGGGCATGCGATCGCGTGAGTGGCCTTATTTCTAATATGACGCGGACGCGTGGGGCACGCGGACGCGTGGGGCACGCGTTCGCGTGGGAGGGCTTGGGCTGCCAGCACGAGTCCAGCCCAACTTCAGCACAACTTTCAGCCATGCACCCTTTTTACGCCGATTTCAGGTCACGCGGCCGCGTGGGTGACGCGGTCGCGTGGGAGGCCATTATTCCCATATGACGCAGTCGCGGTCGCGTGGGGTGATTTGTGCCATTGGCACGCCTCCAGCGCTGCTCCTGCGAAACTCTCTGTTCATATTAATATTGTCTCCCATCTCCTTGCGACGCGGACGCGTCGCTGATGCGATCGCGTTGCGTGCTCGCTTTTTTTTTTTTTAAATCTGAAAATATGCAGAATGCAGTGTTAATATGAATGTGATGCAAAACTCCAGGTTCAATATAATAAAATAAAATAAAATTTCAAAAACAAATAAAACTAAATAAAAATAAAAAAGGACGATCATACCATGGTGGGTTGTCTCCCACCTAGCACTTTTAGTTAGAGTCCTTAAGTTGGACATTTGGTGAGCTTCCTGTTATGGTGGCTTGTGCTTGAATTCATCCAGGAATCTCCACCAATGTTTGTATCTCCAGTAACCTCCGGGATCCCAAACTAAGCATGTAAAGCCCTTAAGAAGCTTCTAACAGATTCTTAGGCTCACGGGGTGACAAATGCCAGAACAGATTCCAGGATCCCAAACTTTACTTTTACACCCGTTTTTGTCTCGATCTGCATTTTTCCAGCTGGGTGAAAGGTGATCTGAATTCTCACTGCAGCGACCAAACAGCTTCCTAGACCCATTCAGTTGAGCTTTATACCAACCCTTGCGTTTGAACTTAAAGCTTCCAACCATGATGAACCTTGCAGGACAATTTTTACCACTGGCCATCTTCCTCCTACTCTTAATGTCACAAAGAGCTCTAAGTTTACCATCCATCTCCAGTAGCCCATATTCAAGTGGAATTAGAAAGCTAAGGGATATGAATTTTACCCACTTGAATATTGTGAAGGATGATGGCAACTTAGGGGGAGGTATTTTTAATGAAATTGCAAGTTCCACTCCCTTGTGCTCTTCTCTGATAATTACCACTTCTTTGTAAGCTTCTTCAATTTCAACCTCTTCCTCTTGGCAGCTCTCTTCCAATTTAATCTCCTCTTCATTGCTTTCCAAGGGCATGGGAGGTTGTGCTTCTTCTTCTTGAATCTCCATTTCTTGATCAACCTCTTCCAAGTCTTCAACTATGATATGCTTTGGAGGTGGTACACCGTCCTCAGCATCAAATTCAACCGTCTTGGAAGGAGGCTCTATGTCTTGACTTTCCCATGGAGGTTCTGCATCTCCTAGATCTTCAACCAACTCTTCTTCTTGAACAATGACAGCTTCTTCTACTTGTTCTAGTACGAATTCATTCTTTGTCTTGTCCACTGGGGTTTCTAGTATCTCCTTCATGCTACGCTCTTCACTAGACTGTCCACATGGGGCTGTGGCTGATCCTTGTGTATTTAAGTGCCCTGAAACCCATTGAATTACTACTTGCTCCAGTTGTTGAATGGTTGTTTGAAATTTAATTACTGTTTCCCTTAGGCGATCCTCTACTTCTCGGGTTGCCGAACTTGGACATGATACAAAAGAAAGTGGTGGTGGTTGAGAGTGATTGGATTGGAATTGGGGTGGTTCTATATATGGTTCATATGGCTCATAAGGTGGTTGGTATGGTGGTTGAGGGTTAGAGTCATATGGAGGTGAATGGCGGAAAGGGGCTTGTGAGTTTGGTGGTCCAAAGTTATGTTGAGGAGGGGGTTTATAGGCGTATGGTGGTGGTTGTTGATAATCAAAAGAGCGCTCACCATAGCCATTGCCTTGATATGCATCACAGAATGGTTGTTGATAGTCCGTTGGAGGCGGTTGTTGCCATGAGGGTTGAGTAAATCCTTGTGGCTCCTCCCATCTTTGAATCTTCCAACCTTGATGCCTGTTCTCATTGTAATTTCTTCTTCCTGCAACATAATTGTAACCAGACTCATAGCCAAAGGGGTGAGAGTTCATAGTAGCAAATAAAAATTAAAAATGAAAATTAAATTAAATTTTAAATTAAAAGAGTATTTAAATTTTGAAATTTGAATTTTGAAATTTGATTTTTGAAATAAGATAAGATAAGATAAAAAATTTAAAAATAAAAATCTGAAATTTTTTTATTTTAGAAAAAATTAATTAAAAATATTTTAAAACAATAAAATGACACCAAATTTCAAATTTTTAGATCAAAACGAAGAAAACAGCTAAGAACAGCTTGAAGGTCAAGATAAACGGGAAGAACAACTTGAAGATCAAGATGAACACTAAGAACAAATTTTTGAAATTTTTTTTTTAATAACTAAATAAAAATAAATAACCTCTTAATTTATGGAAAAGCAAAAATAAAAATAAAAATAAAAACAAATAAACAAGCAAAAATCAAAAAAAATATTTACAATAACCAATAATAAGGCACACGTTTGCAATTCCCCGGTAACGGCGCCATTTTGACGTCGGAATTTTTGCCAGTAAAGAATGTCATAAAAACAGTCGCGTTGTAGATATAGTCTCTAAACCAACAAAAATCCCTTCGTACAAACGTTTTGGTTGTCACAAGTAACAAACCCCTTTTAAAATTGATAACCGAGTATTTAAACCTCGGGTCGTCTTCTCAAGGAATTGCAGGGAGGTATGTTCTTATTATTGGTTATGAGTTTGTAAATTGGGGTTTAGGAAGTAAGGTGGGAATATGTTATATGACAAATAAAATAAAATAATAATAACAAAATCTCTTGGCAAGGTATAAGAATTGGAATTCCTATCCTAGTTATCCTTATCAAGTGTGAAGAGAATTGGGTTTTAATCCCACTTAGTCAGCCTTTATTAAACAAAGGAAGGTTAAGTGGACTGATTAGCTTGATTCTCAAGTCCTAGTCAACTCCTGTGGAAAGACTAGTGTTAGAGCAATCCAAGCTAAAGCAAAATCTTCCAATTTCAATCACTTGCTGAGTTTGATAACTCAAGTATTACCAATCACTTGAACAAAGCCAAAAGGGAGAAAAATATCTAAATTAAATTAAAAGCATTAATATAAATAAAGCAAAGCAATCTTAAATCTGAAATACCTCAAATAATATTAAATAAAATATGCAGATCTTAACATGAAAAGTTCATAAGGCAATTGGGCAACATATCTAATACAAGCATTGAAGCATCTGAAAGTAAAAAGAGGAATATAAAGTAAAAGGAATATTAAACCTGGGATTGAGAATCACTCCTAAAACTAAGAGAAATCCTAAATCCTAATCCTAAGAGAGAGGAGAGAACCTCTCTCTCTAAAAACTACATCTACTCCTAAAATTATGAATTGAGAGCCTTTTCATGAATGGATGTATTCCCCCACTTTATAGCCTCTAATCTGTATTTTCTGGGCCGCAAACTGGGTCAAAATCAGCCCAGAAATCGCTGGAGAAGAATTCAAACACGCTGATTTCCGTCACTGCGATGCGGCCGCATAGATCACGCGGTCGCATCGCCTAGCATCAAGGAAACTATATCATATTATATATCAAATCGAAGCCTCGGACGTTAGCTTTCCAACGCAACTGAAAACGCATCATTTGGATCTCTGTAGCTAAAGTTATAGCCATTTGAGTGCGAAGAGGTCAGGCTGGACAGCTTAGCAATTTCTCTAACTTCTTGTATTCCTTCCACTTTTGCATGCTTCCTTTCCATCCTCTGAGCCATTCCTGCCCTATAATCTCTGAAAACACTTAACACACATATCAAGGCATCTAATGGTAATAAGAGAGGACTAATAATAAGCAAATATAAGATCAAAGAAGCATGTTTTCAATCAAAACACATAATTAGGAATGAAATATAAAACCATGCAAATAGTATGAATAAGTGGGTAAAGAGTTAATAAAAACCACTCAATTGAGTACAAGATAAACCATAAAATAGTGGTTTATCAGCCATGCAGTGATAGCGCATTGGACCATTTTCACAGGAGGATGGGATGTAGCCATTGACAACGGTGATGCCCTACATAATGCTTGCCATAGAAAGGAGTAGGATTGATTGGATGAAGACAGCAGGAAAGTAGAGGTCAAAGGAACGAAAGCATCTCTGTACGCTTATCTAAAATTCTCACCAATGAATTACATAAGTACCACTATCCTATTTTATATTTTATTTAATTTTCATCCACTATAATTTCTTAAAACTATTTGAATCCGCCTAACTGAGATTTACAAGGTGACCATAGCTTACTTCAAGCCGACAATCTCCGTGGGATCGACCCTTACTCACGTAAGGTTTATTACTTGGACGACCCAGTGCACTTGCTGGTTAGTTGTACGAAGTTGTGAAATAGATATAAGATTATGAACGTGCGTATTGAGTTTTTAGTGCCGTTACCAAGGAATGGAATGATCACAATTTCGTACACCAAGTTTTTGGCGCCGTTGCCGGGGATTGTTCGAGTTTGGACAACTGACGGTTCATCTTGTTGCTCAGATTAGGTAACTTTCTTTTCGTTTTCTTTTCAAAAAAAAAATTCCCTTTCTTTTCAAAAATTATTTTAAAATTTTTAAGAATGAATTCTAAAGTTTCAAAATGGTATGCTGAAGTTTGGCTGGCCATCAAGCTTTAAACTAACCTGGTATGATTCCTGGAATCTTGATTGAGGACTTTGAATTCATTGCTTCCTTTTCCCTATATGTTTTCAAAAAAATAAAAATATACAAAAATAAAAAAAATTAATAAAATCATAAAATCAAAAATATTTTTTGTTTCTTGTTTGAGTTTAGAGTCAATTTTTAAGTTTGGTGTCAATTGCATTTTTTCAAAAAAATTTATGCATTTTTCAAAAATTCATGCATTCATAGTGTTCTTCATGATCTTCAAGTTGTTCTTGGTAAGTCTTCTTGTTTAATCTTCATATTTTCTTTTTTTGTGTCTTTTCTTGTTTTTCATATGCATTTTTAATTTGTTAGTTTCTGAAGTTTGAAAATTTCTAAGTTTGGTGTCTTGCATGTTCTTCTTTCATTAAAAATTTTCAAAAATATGTCTTGATGTTCATCTTGATCTTCAAAGTGTTCTTGGTGTTCATCTTGACATTCATAGTGTTCTTGCATGCATTGTGTGTTTTGATTCATAATTTTTATGTTATGAGTCTTTTTCATGTTTTTCTCTTTCTTCATTAAAAATTCAAAAATAAAAAAATATCTTTTCCTTATTTTACTCAAAATTTTTGAAAATATGATTTGATTTAGTCAAAAAGTTTTTAAATTTAATTGTTTCTTATGAATCAAATCAAATTTTCAATTTAAAAAATCTTATCTTTTCAAAATCTTTTTCAAAAATCAAATCTTTTTAAATTTCTTTCTAATATTTTTGAAAATTTTTCAAATTAATTTTCAAAAATCTTTTTCTTAATTTTAGTTCATGATTTTTGAATTAGTTACTAACATTTAATGTGATTGATTCAAAAATATTAAGTTGTTACTTGCCTAGTAAGAAAGGTTCAATCTTTAAACTCTAGAATCATATCTTTTTAGTTTCTTGTTAGTCAAGTAATCAACTTTAGTTTTCAAAATCAAATCTTTTTAATTTTCTTTTCAAATCTTTTTTAAATTAAAATTTCAATCATATCTTTTTCAAATTCAATTTCAAAATCTTTTCCAACTTCTTATCTTTTTAAAATTGATTTTCAAATCTTATCTTTTTGTTTCAATCATATCTTTTTAAATTTCAATCATATCTTTTTCAAAAACAAATTTCAAAACTTTTTCAATCAATCTCATATTTTTGTTTCAATCATATCTTTTTCAAAACTACCTAACTAATCCTCTCTCTTATTTTCGAAAATTCCCTCTCCCCTTTTTCAAAATTTCTTTTTAATTAATTAATTGTTTTAAATTTTAATTTGAATTTTATTCTTCCTTTAATTTTCGAAAATCATCAACTCCTTTTTAAAATTTATTTTCAAAATCTAACTTTCAAATTTAATTTTTATTTTAATTAAATTTTGAAATTCTCTCTCTCATCTCCTTCTATTTATTTATTCATCTACTAACACTTCTCTTCCATCCAAAAATTCGAACACCACCTCCCTCTCTGTGTTCGAGTTTTCCCTCTTCTCTTCTTTACATTACATTCTTTTCTTCTTCTACTCACACAAAGGAATCTCTATACTGTGACATAGAGGATTCCATATTTTCTTTGTTATTCCCTTCTTTGTCATATGAGCAGGAGCAAGGACAAGAACATTCTTGTTGAATCAGATCCTGAACCTGAAAGGACTCTGAAAAGGAAACTAAGCGAAGTTAAAATACAACAATCCAGAGACAACCTTACAGGAATTTTCGAACAAGAAGAGGAGATGGCAGCCGAAAATAATAATAATGCAAGGAGGATGCTTGGTGACTTTACTGCACCTAATTCCAATTTACATGGAAGAAGCATCTCCATTCCTGCCATTGGAGCAAACAATTTTGAGCTGAAACCTCAATTAGTTTCTCTAATGCAACAGAACTGCAAGTTTCATGGACTTCCATCTGAAGATCCTTTTCAGTTCTTAACTGAGTTCTTGCAAATCTGTGATACTGTTAAGACCAATGGGGTTGACCCCGAGGTCTACAGGCTTATGCTTTTCCCGTTTGCTGTAAGAGACAGAGCTAGAGTGTGGTTGGACTCTCAACCCAAAGATAGCCTGAACTCTTGGGATAAGCTGGTCATGGCTTTCTTAGCCAAGTTCTTTCCTCCTCAAAAGCTGAGCAAGCTTAGAGTGGATGTTCAAACCTTCAGACAAAAAGAAGGTGAATCCCTCTATGAAGCTTGGGAGAGATATAAGCAACTGACCAAAAAGTGTCCTTCTGACATGCTTTCAGAATGGACCATCCTGGATATATTCTATGATGGTCTGTCTGAATTAGCTAAGATGTCATTGGATACTTCTGCAGGTGGATCCATTCACCTAAAGAAAACGCCTGCAGAAGCTCAAGAACTCATTGACATGGTTGCTAATAACCAGTTCATGTACACTTCTGAGAGGAATCCTGTGAGTAATGGGACGCCTCAGAAGAAGGGAGTTCTTGAAATTGATACTCTGAATACCATATTGGCTCAGAATAAAATATTGACTCAGCAAGTCAATATGATTTCTCAGAGTCTGAATCGAATGCAAGCTGCATCCAACAGTACTCAAGAGGCATCTTCTGAAGAAGAAGCTTATGATCCTGAGAACCCTGCAATAGCAGAGGTGAATTACATGGGTGAATCCTATGGAAACACCTATAATCCCTCATGGAGAAATCACCCAAAGCTCTCATGGAAGGATCAACAAAAGCCTCAACAAGGCTTTAATAATGGTGGAAGAAACAGGTTTAACAATAGCAAGCCTTTTCCATCATCCACTCAGCAAAAGATAGAGAGTTCTGAGCAGACTCCATCTAGCTTGGCAAACATAGTCTCTGATTTATCTAAGGCCACTCTAAGTTTCATGAATGAAACAAGATCCTCCATTAGAAATCTGGAAGCACAAGTGGGCCAGCTGAGTAAAAGGATCACTAAAACCCCTCCTAGTACTCTCCCAAGCAATACAGAAGAAAATCCAAAAGGAGAGTGCAAGGCCATTGAAATGACCATCATGGCCGAAACCACAAAAGAGGAGGAGGACGTGAATCCCAGTGAGGAAGACCTCCTGAGACGTCCAGAGATCAATAAGGAGTTTCTCTCTGAGGAACCAAAGGACTCTGAGGCTCATCTAGAGACCATAGAGATTCCATTAAACCTCCTTATGCCATTCATGAGCTCTGATGAGTATTCTTCTTCTGAAGAGAATGAAGATGTTACTGAAGAGCAAGTTGCCAAGTACCTTGGTGCTATCATGAAGCTGAATGCCAAATTATTTGGTAATGAGACTTGGGAAGATGAACCCCCCTTGCTCACCAATGAACTGAGTGATCTGGATCAACTGAGATTGCCTCAGAAGAAACAGGATCCTAGAAAGTTCTTAATACCTTGTACCATAGGCACCATGACCTTTGAGAAGGCTCTATGTGACCTTGGGTCATGGATAAACCTCATGCCCCTCTCTGTAATGGAGAAACTGGGAATCTTTGAGGTACAAGCTGCCAGAATCTCACTAGAGATGGCAGACAACTCAAGAAAGCAGGCTTATGAACTAGTAGAAGACAAGTTAGTAAAGGTTGAAGACCTTTACATCCCTGCTGATTTCATAATCCTGGATACTGGGAAGGAGGAGGATGAATCCATCATCCTTGGAAGACCCTTCCTAGCCACAGCAAGAGCTGTGATTGATGTAGACAGAGGAGAATTGATCCTTCAACTAAATGAGGATAACCTTTTGTTTAAAACTCAAGGATCTCCTTCTGTAACCATGGAGAGGAAGCATGAAAAGCTTCTCTCACTGCAGAGTCAACCAAAGCCCCCACAGTCAAACTCTAAGTTTGGTGTTGGGAGGCCTCAACCAAACTCTAAGTTTGGTGTTGAACTCCCATATCCAAACTCTAAGTTTGGTGTTGGGAGTCTATAAAATTGACCTGATCACCTGTGTGGCTCCATGAGAGCCCACTGTCAAGCTATTGACGTTAAAGAAGCGCTTGTTGGGAGGTAACCCAATGTTATTTAATCATTTTTATTTTATTTTCTCTTTGTTATTTCATGTTTTATTAGGTTGATGATCATGTGGAGTCACAAAAACTACTGAAAAATCAAAAACAGAATGAAAAATAGCATTAAAAACAGAACACCCTGGAGGAAGGGCTAACTGGCGTTTAAACGCCAGTTTGGAGCATCTGGCTGGCGTTTAACGCCAGAACAGAGCATGAAACTGGCGTTAAATGCCAGAAACAAGCAGAAGTCTGGCGTTTAAACGCCAGGATTGCACCCAGAGGAAAGCTACCGTTAAACGCCAGAAACAAGCATCAGACTGGTGTTTAACGCCAGAAACATGCACCATACTGGCGTTCAATGCCAGAAACATGTTGCAGTCTGGCGTTAAACGCCAGGATTGCCTACAGAGGGCGTTTACACGCCTAATTGGAGCAGGGATGATTAAAGTCCTTGGCCCCATTGGATCTGTGGACCCCACAGGATCTCCTCAGGATCTGTGGACCCCACAGGAGCCCCCACCTACTTCTTCTCTCCTCTTCACACCTTTTCATAACTCTCTTTCCCAAATACCCCTCACCAATCAACTCAATCACTCTTTCCCATCACCTCTTCACCACTCACATCCATCCTCTCTTCCCCAAAAACCCCACCTACCTTTAAATTCAAAATAATTTCCCTCCCAAACCCAACCCTAAATGGCCGAACCCTAACCCCTTCCCACTCCTATATAAACCCCTCATTCCCTCTTCATTTTCACACAACACAACCCTCTCTTCACCCCTTGGCCGAAACCAACTATCTCTCCCTCTCCTCCATTTCTCTTCTTCTTCTACTTCTTTCTCTCTTCTTTTGCTCGGAGACGAGCAAACATTTTAAGTTTGGTGTGGTAAAAAGCATTGCTTTTTATTTTCCCATAACCATTCATGCCACCAAAGGCCAGAGAAACCTCTAGAAAGAGAAAAGAGAAGGCAATTGCTTCCACCTCTGAGTCATGGGAGATGGAGAGATTCATGTCTAAGGTCCATCAAGACCACTTCTATGAAGTTGTGGCCAAGAAGAAAGTGATCCCTGAGGTTCTCTTCAAACTCAAAAAGAATGAGTATCCGGAGATCCGACTTGAAATCCAAAGAAGAGGTTGGGAAATCCTCACCAACCCCATTCAACAAGTCGGGATCTTAATGGTTCAAGAGTTCTATGCAAACGCATGGGTCACTAGAAACCATGATCAAAGTGTGAACCCAAACCCAAAGCATTGGCTCACCATGGTTCGGGGGAAATACTTAGATTTCAATCCGGAAAATGTAAGGTTGGCGTTCAACCTACCAATGATGGAAGAGAACGCACGCCCCTACACTAGAAGAGTCAACTTTGATCAAAGGTTGGACCAAGTCCTCTTGGACATATGTGTGGAAGGAGCTCAATGGAAAATTGACTCAAAAGGTAAGCCGGTTCAACTAAGAAGGCTTGACCTCAAACCAGTAGCTAGAGGATGGTTGGAGTTCATTCAACGCTCAATCATTCCTACTAGCAACCGGTCTGAAGTTACTATAGACCGGGCCATCATGATCCATAGCATCATGATTGGGGAGGAAGTGGAGGTTCATGAGATTATACCTCAAGAACTCTACAAGGTGGCTGACAAGTCCTCCAACTTGGCAAGGTTAGACTTTCCTCACCTCATTTGCCACCTCTGCAATTCGGCTGGGATTGACATAGAGGGAGACATCCTCATTGAAGAGGACAAGCCCATCACTAAGAAAAGGATGGAGCAAACAAGAGAGCATGGACCTCAACATGAGCATGAGGAAATTCCTCACCATGAAATCCCTGAGATGCCTCAAGGGATGCACTTTCCTCCACAAAACTATTGGGAACAAATCAACATTTCCCTAGGTGAATTAAGTTCCAACATGAGACAATTAAGGGTGAAACATCAAGAGCACTCCATCATCCTCCATGAAATTAGAGAAGATCAAAGAGCTATGAGGGAGGAGCAAGAAAGACAAGGAAGAGACATAGAGGAGCTCAAAAGCACTATTGGTTCTTCAAGAAGAGGAAGACGCCACCCTCACTAAGGTGGACTCATTCCTTAATCCCCTTGTTTATTTATTTTTCTGTTTTTCGATTTTTATGCTTTATGTTTGTTTATGTTTTTGTCTTCATGATCACTAGTATTTAAGTGTCTATGCCTTAAAGTTATGAATGTCCTATGAATCCATCACCTCTCTTGAATAAAAAAATATTTTAATTACAAAAGAACAAGAAGTACATGGTTTCGAATTCATCCTTGAAACTAGTTTAATTATTTTGATGTGGCAACAATACTTTTTATTTTCTGAATGAATGCTTGAACAATGCATATGTCTTTTGAAGTTGTTGTTTAAGAATGTTAAATATGTTGGCTCTTGAAAGAATGATGAACAGGAAAAATGTTATTTGATAATCTGAAAAATCATAAAAATGATTCTTGAAGCAAGAAAAAGCAGTGAATACAGAAAGCTTGCGAAAAAAAAATGGCGAAAAAAAATAGAAAAAAAAGGAAAAAAAAGCAAGCAGAAAAAGCCAAAAGCTCTTAAAACCAAGAGGCAAGAGCAAAAAGCCAAAAACCCTTAAAACCAAAAGGCAAGGGTAAATAAAAAGGATCCCAAGACTTTGAGCATTAGTGAATAGGAGGGCCTAAAGGAATAAAATCCTGGCCTAAGCGGCTAAACCAAGCTGTCCTTAACCATGTGCTTGTGGCGTGAAGGTGTCAAGTGGAAACTTGAGACTGAGCGGTTAAAGTCAAGGTCCAAAGCAAAAAAAGAGTGTGCTTAAGAACCCTGGACACCTCTAATTGGGGACTTTAGCAAAGCTGAGTCACAATCTGAAAAGGTTCACCCAGTTATGTGTCTGTGGCATTTATGTATTCGGTGGTAATACTGGAAAACAAAGTGCTTAGGGCCATGGCCAAGACTCATAAAGTAGCTGTGTTCAAGAATCAACATACTGAACTAGGAGAATCAATAACACTATTTGAACTCTGAGTTCCTATAGATGCCAATCATTCTGAACTTCAATGAGTAAAGTGAGGTGCCAAAACTATTCAAGAGGCAAAAAGCTACAAGTCCCGCTCATCTGATTGGAGCTATGTTTCATTGATATTTTGGAATTTATAGTATATTCTCTTCTTTTTATCCTATTTGATTTTCAGTTGCTTGGGGACAAGCAACAATTTAAGTTTGGTGTTGTGATGAGCGGATAATTTATACGCTTTTTGGCATTGTTTTTAGTATGTTTTCATTATGATTTAGTTAGTTTTTGGTATATTTTTATTAGTTTTTAATTAAAAATCACATTTCTGGACTTTACTATGAGTTTGTGTGTTTTTCTGTGATTTCAGGTATTTTCTGGCTGAAATTGAGGGACCTAAGCAAAAATCAGATTCAGAGGTTGAAGAAAGACTGCAGATACTGTTGGATTCTGACCTCCCTGCACTCAAAGTGGATTTTCTGGAGCTACAGAACTTCAAATGGCGCGCTTTTAATTGCGTTGGAAAGTAGACATCCAGGGCTTTCCAGAAATATTTAATAGTTCATACTTTGAATAAGGATTGACAACGTAAACTGGCATTCAATGCCAGTTCCATGCTGCATTCTGGAGTCAAACGCCAGAAACAAGTTGCAAAGTGGAGTTCAACGCCAGAAACACGTTACAAAATGGCGTTCAACTCCAAGAATGACCTCTCCACGTGTAAACTTCAAGCTCAGTCCAAGCACACACCAAGTGGGCCCCAGAAGTGGATTTCTGCATCATTTACTCAATTTTGTAAACCCTAGTAACTAGTTTAGTATAAATAGGACTTTTTACTATTGAGTTTTCATCTTTAGTTTCATCTTTAGATCATGTTTGGGGGCTGGCCATTCGGCCATGCCTGAACCTTTCATTTCTGTATTTTTCCACGGTAGAGTTTCTACACACCATAGATTAAGGTGTGGAGCTCTGCTGTTCCTCAAAGATTAATGCAAAGTACTACTATTTTTCTATTCAATTCAACTTATTCCGCTTCTAAGATATTCATTCGCACTTCAACATGAATGTGATGATCGTGACAAAGTCATCATCATTCCCCTATGAACGCGTGCCTGACAACCACTTCCGTTCTATCTTCGATTGAATGGATATCTCTTGAATATCTAATACAGGGGACCGAGTCCGAGTTATTAGCGTCTTCGTGGTATAAGTTAGAACCCATGGATGGCCATTCCTGAGATCCGGAAAGTCTAAACCTTGTCTGTGGTATTCCGAGTAGGATCTGGGAAGGGATGGCTGTGACGAGCTTCAAACTCGCGAGTGCTGAGCGTAGTGACAGACGCAAAAGGATAGTAAATCCTATTCCGGTATGATCGAGAACCGACAGATGATTAGCCATGCAGTGACAGCGCATTGGACCATTTTCACAGGAGGATGGGATGTAGCCATTGACAACGGTGATGCCCTACATAAAGCTTGCCATTTTTGTTAATATTTATTATGAGATAATTGGTAAGAAATTAATCTTCTACCTTATTTTTTTTCACAATATTTCATAGCTATAAAACTATTCCACGATATTGTCTTTAAATCTATTATCAAATTCTTACAATTAAGTGTCAATTGTAGCAATAAATAAGTTAACACGATAATAATGTCCAATTGTTTTAGATTTTATTCGTTGATCTTTTAATTTATGAGTCAATAACGTAAAAGTTAATTTATTAAAATAAAAATTACTAAATTAGTACGAGTTGGTGATTTTTTTTTCTTGACTTTAGATCTTTCAAATGGTATAAAGAGTAACAAAACTTGCTTTACGTTATAAAAGACCACTAAATATAGTATATATATAGAAAATTAACCATATAAATATATAACGATATGTAATTGTTGGGTATGTTCTCCCCCGTTGTCCCTCCCTGCTTCTCTGCTAAAACAATCACCAGAAAATTAAAAAAGAATAATCTACGAAAGCAAAGAGCTTAGGGCTACCAAAACAGAAACCTAATTAATTCAGCATCCTCTACTTAATATATATAGTTATATATTTTTATATTCTCCTACATTCCAAGATTTAGTTGATTCCCAATCAGCATGCAACATCTGAACTTCACCATTATCAATAACAATACAAGTTGGTTGTCCCAATTTATGTATACTGAGAACGAAACAATAAATTGGATAACCTTTTTCCGGTCATGAATTGTTTATTATGTGAAAAAATAATACATCCCAAAAACAATTTACAGGATATTAATTTTGGATAACCATTTTCCGGTCATGAATTGTTTATGTGAAAAAATAATACATCCCAAAAACAATTTACAGGATATTAATTTTAGGTAGTTATGATTATAAAATCACCCATCTTAAAGTAAGTTAATAGAAGAAAATTATATTTGAATATTTTTTAAGCAATTTTTTTTTTAGTTTGTTTAATTTTTGTGTAGATATTATTTTTTCATTTATTTACCTTATACTAATTTTTATTTTTGACATTCACCAAAAATTAAATTCTATATTTTTTGAACATGAAGTTTTAATACTATGTTATAAAATTACTTACCTCAAAAACTTAAACTAATAAGAGAAGACAACATTAATGGTTATATCTTTAACCGTCAATAATTTTTTTAGAAAAACTCTTGGGGTCAGCAATTTTTATTATTTTTGACTATCATTTGACTAGCAAAAAATACTAAATTATCATTTTACTAATTCATGTGTACAAATTTTAAAAAATATGGATGCAAATTATATTGATTTCATAGGTACAAAATATATTGATTTATGTTTGTAAAACTCTAATAAATATAGTTGTAAATTATATATTTTTTGTATATAAAATACCTGTAAATATGAGTGCAAATTATTGTTGACTAAGTATTAGCCAAACATAATAATATGTACTGGACATGTAATATTATTTAATTTTTTTATTATAAAATCATTTTTCAACTTTTATCTTTTAAGAGAATTTAGTGCTTAGGTTTAATAAAATTTAGAATTAAAAATATTGGCCAATATTAGCTTAAAGAAAAGTTAACTTATTAAATCCTATAAGCATTCATGTTATGTGAGCGTACATAACAATTATTCTTTTATATCACATCCAAAACTCTTTGTTTTTCAGGATATTTATCCCAAAAAATTATTTTAAAATAAATGTCAATTTTTAATTTAAGATGAGATCAATTATTTTATTCTAATAACATTCTTTAATTTTGTTTTGATAGTACAATAAACATTAATTATATACGTCCACTCGTTCAAATGTATTTTTTTTCGTATAATTGTGAAATTACTAAATTCATTTAACATTCTTTTAATATGGGTGTATGTTCTTGTTTTCGAACAATTATTTTAAGATCGAAGGATTAATATTTTAAACCAACCTACGTAGTTATCAAAATTTTCTAGCAAGTATTAAATGTGTCTTACGGGGATATATATGTATGTATAAGTTTATCCACTACAACATTTTGGGTTTATGGACACGATTTTTTTTACGGTAAAAAATCATGATTATAGACCTTCTATGGCCACGATTTTTTACCATGACAAAAAAAAGCTATGTTCACAGTTTTTTAAAAAAGGTACCTATGGTCACGGTTTTTTAAAAAAGAGTGGCCTAAAGGGGTCTATGGTCACGATTTTTTACAGTGATAAAAAAGGATTGATGGTCACGGTTTTTCAAAAAAGAGTGACCTAAAAGGGTCTATGGTCACAGTTTTTTGTGGTGACCTAAAGAGGTCTATGGTCACGGTTTTGGGGTGACCTAAAGGGGTCTATGGTCACGGTTTTTTACAGTGACCAAAAAGGGTCTATGGTCACGGTTTTTCAAAAAAGGGTGACCTAAAAGGGTCTATGGTCACGGTTTTTGGGGTGGCCTAAAAGGGTCTATGGTCACGATTTTGGGAGGTGGCCTAAAAAGGTCTATGGTCACGGTTTTTCAAAATGGTGACCTAAAAGAGTCTATGGTCATGGTTTTGTTGAGTGACCTAAAGGTATCTATGGTCACAGTTTTGGGGGACGACCTAAAAGAATCTATAGTTACGGTTTTCTGAAAAAGGGTGACCATAGAGTATCTATAGTCACAGTTATTGAGGGTGGCCTAAAGTACCCTATAGTCACGGTTTTTTTAATTTTGTTTTTAAAGGTATCCCCAAAACTGCGTCGTTTCTTCTCTTTAGATAAAATCCCATTTTATCATTTATTTTTATCATCCCTCCCCAAAACCAAAACGTGGCCGTTTTTCCTCCCTCTCAAAATCCCCCCTTCCCTCCCAAAATCCCCATTAGTCCTAGCTGGTAACTTAGGAAAAAAAGAAAAAGAAGAAATCCCTAGCTAGCCATCAAAACCCCTGTGTGTGGTGGTGCACTGTTTCGTTCTTCTTCTTCTTCTACCTCCTTTGGAGCTCAATTCAGTCTCTCTCCACTGCGCCGTTTCCCTTTCTCCCAGCTCCAGCCATCGCCGAAGGCAAAAATCCCACCATCGCGGACCTGAACTCTGTCTCTCTTCACTGTGTGAGCCGAGGGTCGTCGCTGCTTCTTTGCGTCCTCACGAGGCTTGCTGTTGCTTCCCTATTTCGCGTCGTGTGTCGCTGTCACTGCTTTGCGTCGTGTCTCTGCCTCACTGCGAGCTCCCTGTCACCGTGAGCTCACCTTGTGTATTCTTTTCAAGTTCAACAGAAGCAATAGGGTTTGGGTGCTCATGTAAATATTTTCAGGTTCAGCAATAGGGTTTTAATACCTTTGATGCTATTAAGTGGTAAGCATATTGGATTGGCAGAAATGGAACCAGGTTTCATTGGCCTAGTTTTGCATAGATCATTTCCTAGTTTTTATAGTTTTAATCAGTTGTACACACATGTAGAAGTTTAATTTGCATGTATCCACTTGTTGTATTTAGGGTGGAGAAAGTTTAGAGGAAGCTGCATGTGAGAAGAGAACATGGGAGGAGACTGGTATTGAAGTGGGAGAAGTTATAATATCACAGCTCTCAGCCACGGCCTGGTAAAATATATTCAACATACCTTAGTTTAAGTTTATGCTCTTAGTTTAGTATTTCTCTGGATTTGCCACATGATAATAATCAGGTAATGGTTATTAGGGTATAAATTAACAATATTAGGTTATACTATATCAGAACAAGTAGCATATATTATATATGTGGGGTATGCAATAAGAACTTAAAAAAATAAGAGAGTAAAAAGAACACGTTGAAGGGGAATAGAAAGTAACAGCTTTGTCCTTCGGGTTTATTTATTTTCAATTTGATTAAAATGTTTTTATATGTACCTACAACTAAAACAGATAGTATATGTGTAAATGGGCTTTATAAAGAGGTCATAGACAGTGGTAAAAACTTTGAAGTGGGTTCACGTCAGTTTTTGAGTAAATGAATGAATTAAAGATACTTGCAGAAAATTTTGATGTCTAAATAAGTAAGAATATAAGTAAGATGAATGTAGATTGTAGAATGGATTGAAAAATATCTAAGTATTGAGATATACATCAAGATAAGTAAGATGATGACTTAGTTCTCTATAAAAGTAATCCCATATGAAGATGATGACTTAGTTCTCTATAAATGTAATCCTAACTACGGTGGCTTCAGTTACAACAATGGCGAGGTGAGTACGGTCTACGGCGGGTTGCCTTTCTGAGTTTTCTCTATTTACTTTGATGGGTTGCTTTCTTTCTTTAACAGTTTGATTTCTTATGCTGTTATGCATATCAGGTGTTTGTGTTAATGCCATTTTTATTTTGGGGGTTTTTTTTGCAGCAAGGTTGTGTGGTTGTCCTTTGCTCAAGTGTTGACGGTGATTTCTCAAAAGTAGAAGGCTATCTTGAGGGAAGTTTATAAGAAGAAGAAGTACACGTCAAGCTCTTAATCTCCACCCTAAGAAGTAAGAAGACCAAAGCCATTCGTAGAGGCTCACTAAGCACCAGGTATTTGCCTTGCCTTGTGTTTAAATTCTTTAATTAGCTTTGAATTTTGTTCCTGTTCATTCATCATGCTACACTGTTGTTGAGACTGGTGCACGAAATTGTGATAATCAATGGCGCCAACAACTTGGTACGCACAATTGTAATCTCAACTATTTGTCACAACTCCGCACAACTAACCAGCAAGTGCACTGGGTCGTCCAAGTAATAAACCTTACGTGAGTAAGGGTCGATCCCACAGAGATTGTCGGCTTGAAACAAGCTATGGTCATCTTGTAAATCTCAGTCAGGCGGATTCAAATGGTTATGGAGAATTGATAATTAAAATATAAATAAAACATAAAATAAGATAGAGACACTTATGTAATTCATTGGTGAGAATTTCAGACAAGCGTATGAAGATGCTTTGTTCCTCCTGAACCTCTGTTTTCCTATTGCCTTCATCCAATCATTCATACTCCTTTCCATGGCAAGCTGTATGTTGGGCATCACCGTTGTCAATGGCTACTTCCCGTCCTCTTAGTGAAAATGATCCAAATGCACTGTCACCACACGGCTAATCATCTGTCGGTTCTCGATCATGTTGGAATAGGATCCATTGATCCTTTTGCGTCTATCACTACGCCCAACACTCGTGAGTTTGAAGCTCGTCACAGTCATCCCTTCCTAGATCCTACTCGGAATACCACAGACAAAGTTTAGACTTTCCAAATCTCAGGAATGGCCGCCAATAATTCTAGCCTATACCACGAAGGTTCTAATCTGAGATTAAAAACCCAAGAGATACACATTCAAGCTTGTTTGCATGTAGAACGGAAGTGGTTGTCAGGCACGCGTTCATAGGTGAGAATGGTGATAAGTGTCACATAATCATCACATTCATCATGTTCTTGAGTGCGAATGAATATCTTGGAGAAGAAATAGGCTTGAGTTGAATAGAAAAATAATAGTACTTTGCATTAATTCATGAGGAATAGCAGAGCTCCACACCTTAATCTATGGTGTGTAGAAACTCCACCGTTGAAAATACATAAGAACAAAAGGGTCTAGGCATGGCCAAATGGCCAGCCTTCCAAAGATGAACATACAAGTTTGAAAGATTCTATGATCAAAAGTATGAAATACAATAGCAAAAGGTCTTATTTATAGAAAACTAGTAGCCTAGGGTTACAAAAATAGGTAATTAATGTTGAAATCTTCTTCCGGGCCCACTTGGTGTGTGCTTGGGCTGAGCATTGAAGCTTTCACATGTAGAGACTTTTCTTGGAGTTAAACGCCAGCTTTTGTGTCAATTTGGGCGTTTAACTCCAGCTTTTATGCCAGTTCTGGCGTTTTGACGCCATAATTTTTATGCTGACTTGGAACACCGGTTTGGGCCATCCAATCTCGGGCAAAGTATGGACTATTATATATTACGGGAAAGCCCAGGATGTCTAGTTTCCAACAAAATTAACAGCGCGCCAATTCGGTATCTGTAGCTCCAGAAAATCCACTTCGAGTGTAGGGAGGTCAGAATCCAACAGCATCTGCAGTCCTTTTTCAACCTCTGAATCAGATTTTTGCTCAGGTCCCTCAATTTCAGCCAGAAAATACATGAAATCACAGAAAAATACACAAACTCATAGTAAAGTCCAGAAATGTGATTTTTATTTAAAAACTAATAAAAATATACTAAAAAGTAACTAAAACATACTAACAACTACCTAAAAACAATACCAAAAAGCGTATAAATTATCCGCTCATCACAACACCAAACTTAAATTGTTGCTTGTCCCCAAGCAACTAAAAACAAAGTGGGATAAAAAAATAGAATATATAATGAATTCCAAAAACATCTATGAAGATCGGTCTTAATTAGATGAGCGAGACTGTTAGCTTTTTGCTTCTAAACAGTTTTGGCATCTCACTTTATCCTTTGAAGTTCAGAATGATTGGCATCTATAGGAAATCAGAATTCAGATAGTGTTATAGATTCTCCTAGTTCAGTATGTTGATTCTTGAACACAGCTACTTTATGAGTCTTGGCCGTGACCCTAAGCATTTTATTTTCCAGTATTACCACCGGATACATAAATGCCACAGACACATAACTGGGTGAACCTTTTCAGATTGTGACTTAGCTTTGCTAGAGTCCCCAATTAGAGGTGTCTAGAGCTCTTAAGCACACTCTTTTTGCTTTGGACCATGACTTTAACCGCTCAGTCTCAAGCTTCTCACTTGACACCTTCACGCCACAAACACATGGTTAGGGACAGCTTGGTTTAGCCGCTTAGGCCAGGATTTTATTCCTGTAGGCCCTCCTATCCACTGATGCTCAAAGCCTTGGATCCTTTTTATTTTACCCTTGCCTTTTGGTTTAAAGGGCTATTGGCTTTTTCTGTTTGCTTTTTCTTTTTCTTTTTCTTTCTTTTTTTTGCATTTTTTTTGCAAGCTTTGTGCTCACTGCTTTTTCTTGCTTTAAGAATCAATTTTATGATTTTTCAGATCATCAATAACATTTCCCCTTTTTCATTATTCTTTCAAGAGCCAACAATTTTAACATTCATAAACAATAATATAAAAAATATGCACTGTTCAAGCATTCATTCAGAAAACAAAAAGTATTTCCACCACATCAAAATAATTAAACTATTTTAAAATTCGAAATTCATGTACTTCTTTTTCTTTTTCAATTAAAAATATTTTTCATTTAAGGAAGGTGATGGATTCATAGAACATTCATAGCTTCAAGGCATAGACACTAAGACACTAATGATCATGTAGTAAAGACACAAACATAGAGAGAACATAAGGCATAGGAAACGAAAAATAGAAAAATAAAGAATAAGAAAATTAAAGAACGGGTCCACCTTAGTGATGGCGGCTTGTTCTTCCTCTTGAAGATCTTATGGAGTGCTTGAGCTCCTCAATGTCTCTTTCTTGCCGTTGTTGCTCCTCCCTCTTGACTCTTTGGTCTTCTCTAATTTCATGGAGGAGGATGGAATGCTCTTGGTGCTCCACCCTTAGTTGTCCCATATTGGAACTTAATTCTCCTAGGGAGGTGTTGATTTGCTCCCAATAATTTTGTGGAGGAAAGTGCATCCCTTGAGGCATCTGAGGGATTTCATGATGAGAAATTTCCTCATGCTCTTGTTGAGGTCCATGAGTGGGCTCTCTTGTTTGCTCCATCCTTTTCTTAGTGATGGGCTTGTCCTCTTCAATGAGGATGTCTCCTCTATGTCAATTCCAGCTGAATTGCATAGGGTACAGATAACTTGGCCACAACTTCATAGAAGTGGTCTTGATGGCCCTTTGAGATGAATCTCTCCATCTCCCATGACTCGGAGGTGGAAGCAATTGCCTTCCCTTTCCTCTTTCTAGAGGCTTCTCCGGCCTTTGGTGCCATAAATGGTTATAGAAAAATAAAAAGCAACGCTTTTACCACACCAAACTTAGAAGGTTTTCTCATCCTCGAGCAAAAGAAGAAAGAAGAGAGTAGAAGAAGAAAAAATAGAGGAGATGGAGGGGGTTTAGTTGTTCGGCTAAGGGGGAGAAGGAGTGTTTACGTTGTGTGAAAATGAAGGAGTGAAGATGTGTTTACATAGGAGTGGAGAGAGGGGCAGGTTTCGGCCATGTATGGGTTGGTTTGGGAGGGAAAGTGGTTTGAATTTGAATGGTGAGGTAGGTGGGGTTTTATGATGGGTGGATGTGGATTGGTGAAGAGATTATGGAGAAGAAGGTAGGATTTGATAGGTAAGGGGTTTTTTTGGGGAAGAGGTATTGAGGTGTGAAGAAGGGAGAGAGAGATAAGGTAGGTGGGGATTCTGTGGGGTCCACAGATCCTGATGTGTCAAGGATTTCTCATCCATGCACCATATTGGCGCGTAAACACCCCCTTGATTGCCAATCCTGGCGTTAAACACCAGGTTGCTGCCCATTTCTGGCATTTAACGCCAGCTCTGTGCCCCCTTTCTGGCGTTAAATGCCCAGAATGGTGCCAGACTGGGCGTTTAACGCCCATTCTGCTACCCTTACTGGCGTTTAAACGCCAGTAAGCTTCTCCTCCAGGGTGTGCTATTTTTAATACTGTTTTTGATTCTGTTTTTGCTCTTTCAGTTGGTTTTTGTGACTTCACATGATCATCAACCTACAGAAAACATAAAATAACAATAGAAAATAAATTGATATGATTAAATAAAATTGGGTTGCCTCCCAACAAGCGCTTCTTTAATGTCAATAGCGTGACAGTGGGCTCTCATAGAGCCTCACAGATACTCAGAGCATGATAATGGCCTCCTAACACCAAACATAGAGTTTGAATGTGGGGGTTCTATTTGACTCTGCATTGAGAGAAGCTTTTCATGCTTCCTCTCCATGACTACAGAGGGAGATCCTTGAGCTTTAAGCACAAGGGAGTCCTCATTCACTTGAAGGACCAATTCTCCTCTGTCAACATCAATCACAGCTTTTGCTGTGGCTAGGAAGGGTCTGCCAAGGATGATGGATTCATCCATACACTTCCCAGTGTCTAGGATTATGAAATCAGCAGGGATGTAGTGGTTTTTAACCTTTACCAAGACATCCTCTACAAGTCTATAAGCCTGTTTTCTTGAATTATCTGCCATCTCTAGTGAGATTCTTGTAGCTTGTACCTCAATGATCCCTAGCTTCTCCATTACAGAGAGAGGCATGAGGTTTATACTTGACTCCAGGTCACACAGAGTCTTCTCAAAGGTCATGGTGCCTATGGTACAAGGTATTGAGAACTTCTAACAGTTTATAGAGCTTGTGTTTTGGTTATTTTGTGAAGTTAAATTGCTTATTTTACATTCCTTAGGTAATCAATATTCTAAAGATCTCACTTATAGTAATTTTCGTTTATCATAATCTCACAACTTTCATCACTATGAGTCTATGATTAAGATTTAAGAATATCTAACTATTATAATCACACAATTAAGGTTTTCTAGAATGATAAAATTTTCTAGAAGTGAATCTGGTTCTGGCCAATAGTTTTAAATCACAAGATATTCAAGTTTATTAACGGAATAACGGCCAATGTTGAAGTATGGTGATAGATGTAGATAAAGAAATTAAAGTTGAGGTGAGAGAGCAGAATAAGAAGGTGAATCAGCTTTATGTTTAGTCTATTCATGTATTACCGTTTTGGGTTATAATTCAATATATAAATGGTGCAGCGAATCAAAATTTTAAGTGCGGTAATAAAATAATAAAAATGTAAACATTTTAATATAAACACAATAGTTTGATAATTTGATATACTTAATATATGTTATTGTCCTAGTTATGACTTTTATGTGAAGATATAGTTAACTTTATAATAAAAATAACATGATTCTTTGCCAAATTTGCTGCGTGGAGGAATTGTTCAGTGCATGAGGGCATTTCTTTTGAGTTTTGACAAGAGAAATAATTAATGCTTGTGGGCAAGAATAAGAATAAAGAATTATGATAGTGCCACAGTGGACTGGGCTCAATTTGGACACCGTGGGAAGCATCATTGCTTACTATTAAGTTTATATTACAATTAAAGCCCAATAGTGTGGCCGAGGCAGTGTGTGAGTGGCAAATTAGTTTGCCTCATACACCAATTTGTTAGACTTAGCATTAGGAAAAATTCAATTCACAAGTGCTTATTCCTTGCTAAAATAATTTCAAATAGAAAGGGAACATATTTTAGCTGCATGTGGGGCTAATAGTAGTAAACATGAGACAAGGAAAAAGGGCAAGATGTCAAAAAAGGTGCTGACAAGAGGTGACGATGAAGGTTAAAGCAAAATGGTAATCAAGAAGATAATAAACATCAAAGACGGTGAGGATCAAATCAAGATGCCAACAAAGAATTCCAACGAAAAAAATCATCTAGTCAAGATGAAAGCCATTGAACATGAGGATCAAGGTAGGAAGAAGCCGTCTAGGAAGAAGGTACCAATGAAAAAATCAAAGGTGGAGACTGATAAAGCTGTGATAAATACCAATGACGCTGAGGGTCAAAGCAAGAAGCCGACCAATAAAATACCGATGAAGGAATCGAATGAAGAAGATGCCAACGAAGAAGAATATAAGATTGAGCCTCTTATCCCTGCTATGACTTTAGACGATTTTTTTGAAAAATATGGGATATCATTAGATGAAAATGATGAAGAATATGAATATGATTATGATGAGCTCAATCCAACCATTGGTGATAGTAGTGACAGTCAACTCGGTAATGCCTTTATCCCTTTCTTCAATAGCAAATAGTGAAAGGCACCAACCTGAATCTTGTATTTAGTAGATTACTCTTTTATTCATTAGATTAGTATTCTTGTTAATATTTTCTAGTATTGAGATTGGAAATAGGTAGCAAAAAGAAAAAAATTCGTGGTCCCACCCAACTCAAGCATATTCATGCTTTGGAGACACAAATAGAGTTAACATGGTACAATGACAAACCCATAGGCCCAACAAAGACACAGATTCAATTGTTTAGTCGGTTCTTGGGAACACTTGCAAGAAACTCTAATTTGGTCACATTGTTATATACTAATTGGCAAGTTGTGTCCATTGAGACTAAAACTTCAATGTTAGATTATGCAAAGGTTAGTCGATCATTCCCCTTTTTAAATTGTTTACAAATACGCTTAGCATGTATGGTAAAATAACATAATTCGTTGTTTATTTGTGATGAGCGGATAATTTATACGCTTTTTGGCATTGTTTTTAGTATGTTTTTAGTAGGATCTAGTTACTTTTAGGGATGTTTTCATTAGTTTTTATGTTAAATTCACATTTCTGGACTTTACTATGAGCTTGTGTGTTTTTCTGTGATTTCAGGTATTTTCTGGCTGAAATTGAGGGACTTGAGCAGAAATCAGATTCAGAGGTTGAAAAAGGACTGCTGATGCTGTTGGACTCTGACCTCCCTGCACTCAAAGTGGATTTTTTGGAGCTACAGAACTCGACATGGCGCGCTTCCAATTGCGTTGGAAAGTAGACATCCAGGGCTTTCCAACAATATATAATAGTCCATACTTTGGCCAAGAATTGACGACGTAAACTGGCGTTCAACGCCAGCCTTCTGCCCAAATCTGGCGTCCAGCGCCAGAAAAGGATCCAAAACCAAAGTTGAACGCCCAAACTGGCACAAAAACTGGCGTTCAACTCCACAAATGGCCTCTGCACGTGCAACACTCAGGCTCAGCCCAAACACACACCAAGTGGGCCCCGGAAGTGGATTTATTCATCAATTACTTACTCTTGTAAACCCTAGTGACTAGTTTATTATAAATAGGACCTCTTACTATTGTATTAGAAATCCTGGATTGTATTCTGATCCTGTGATCACGTTTTGGGGGCTGGCCATCTCGGCCATGCCTGGACCTTCACTTATGTATTTTCATACGGTAGAGTTTCTGCACTCCATAGATTAAGGTGTGGAGCTCTGCTGTTCCTCAAAGATTAATGCAAGTACTACTGTTTTCTATTCAATTCATCTTATTTCGCTTCTAAGATACCCATTCGCACCCAAGAACGTGATGAAGGTGATGATTATGTGTGACGCTCATCATCCTTCTCCCTTATGAACGCGTGCCTGACAAACACTTCTGTTCTACATGAATTAAGCTAGAATGAATATCTCTTAGATCTCCTAACCAGAATCTTCGTGGCGTAAGCTAGAATGATGGCGGCATTCAAGAGAATCCGGAAAGTCTAAACCTTGTCTGTGGTATTCCGAGTAGGATTCAATGATTGAATGACTGTGACGAGCTTCAAACTCGCGATTGCTGGGCGTTAGTGACAGACGCAAAAGGAGGGTGAATCCTATTCCAGCATGATCGAGAACCGACAAATGAATAGCCGTGCCGTGACAGGGTGCGTGAGCATATTATTCACTGAGAGGAGGGGATGTAGCCACTGACAACGGTGATGCCCTTGCATAAAGCCAGCCATGGAAAGGAGTAAGACTGATTGGATGAAGATAGCAGGAAAGCAGAGGTTCAGAGGAACGAAAAGCATCTCCATTCGCTTATCTGAAATTCCTACCAATGAATTACATAAGTATCTCTATCCCTATTTTATTAATTAATATTCGAAAACCACATAACTGTTTTATATTCGCCTGACTGAGATTTACAAGGTGACCATAGCTTGCTTCATACCAACAATCTCCGTGGGATTCGACCCTTACTCACGTAAGGTATTACTTGGACGACCCAGTGCACTTGCTGGTTAGTTGTATCGAAGTTGTGACAGACTGTAAAACTAGATCAGAGTATCTGGCCTAAGAAGCCATTACCAGAGATCACAATTTCGTGCACCAAGTTTTTGGCGCCGTTGCCGGGGATTGTTTGAGTTTGGACAACTGACGGTTCATCTTGTTGCTCAGATTAGGTAATTTTCTTTTTGTCTTGTTTTCAAAAAATTTTTCAAAAATTCTTCCTTTGTTTTCGAAAAAAAAAAAAATTTTTTAAAATAAAAATGTTTTCAAAAATATATTTTCCTTTCAGAATTTTTAAGAATGAATTCTAGTGTTTCATGGAGCATGTTGAAGCCTGGCTGGCTGTAAAGCCATGTCTCAAGAGAAGAGCTTCTTTATCTTTCTTAGTCAATTGGCTGTTGAATGTAAGGAATGTCAGGCGTGTCATGTCTGAGTTACATACTAAAGCTTGGCTGGCTATTAAGCCATGCCTGACCCTTTGATTGGAGCTTTAGAGCATAAGATTCCTGGAATTCATATTAAAAATTTTGGAATCCTTATTTTCTTTTTCAAAATTATTTTTCGAAAAACATAAAATAAAAATCCAAAAAAAAAAAATTAGAAAATCATAAAAATCAAAAATATTTTTGTGTTTCTTGTTTGAGTCTTGAGTCATATCATAAGTTTGGTGTCACTTGCATATGCATCTTGCATTTTTTCGAAAATATCATGCATTCATGGTGTTCTTCATGTTCTTCAAGTTGTTCTTGGTAAGTCTTCTTGTTTGATCTTGATGATTTTTTGTTTTGTGCCTTTTCATGTTTATCATATGCATTCTTGAATTCTTAGTGCGTAAGCATTAAAGAATTCTAAGTTTGGTGTCTTGCATGTTTTCTTTGCATTAAAAATTTTTCAAAAATATGTTCTTGATGTTCATCATGTTCTTCATAGTGTTCTTGGTGTTCATCTTGACATTCATAGCATTCTTGCATGCATTCATTGTTTTGATCTAAAAATTTCATGCATTGCATAATTTTCATGTTTTCATAAAAATTCAAAAAAATCAAAAAAAATATCTTCCCCTTTTTCTCTCATCAAATTCGAAAATTTGAGTTGACTTTTTCAAAAATTTTTAAAATCAAATTGTTTCTCATGAGTCAAATCAAATTTTCAATTTGAAAATCTTATCTTTTTCAAAATCTTTTTCAAAAATCAAATCTTTTTCAAAATTCTTAGTTATTTTTGAAAATTCCAAAAATATTTTTCAAAAATCTTTTTCTTATTTTTGTACCAAATTTTCGAAAATAACATAATCAATTAATGTTTTGATTCAAAAATTTGAAGTTTGTTACTTGCTTGTTAAGAAAAATTCAAACTTTGAGTTCTAGAATCATATCTTGTGATCTCTTATGAATCAAGTCATTAATTGTGATTTTAAAAATCAAATATTTTTCAAAACTAATTTCAATCATATCTTTTCAAAAATATCTTCTTATCTTATCTTTTTCAAAAATATCTTTTCAAAATATCTTTTCTAACTTCCTAACTTCTTATCTTTTCAAAATTTGTTTCAACTAACTAACTAACTTTTTGTTTGTTTCTTAACTTTTTCAAAACTACCTAACTAACTCTCTCTCTCTAATTTTCGAAAATATCTTCCCTCTTTTTCAAAAAATTTCTTTTTTATTAACTAATTATTTTTATTTTTAAATTTTTAAAATTTTTCGAAAATTTCTAACAATGTTCAAAAACCATTTTTCAAAAATCACTAACTCTTTTTCAAAATAATTTTCGAAAATTATCCCTCCCCCATCCTATTCTATTTATTCATTCATATCCTAACATCTCATCTCACATCTCTTCCATCCGTACAGTTGTGTTTCTTCCTTTACATCACATTCTTTGTCTCCCCCTTTTTCTTCCACTCACACAGGGATCCCTATACTGTGGTATAAAGGATCTCCATTATTATTATTATTATTTTTGTGCCTTCTTCATTGTCATATGAGCAGGAGCAAGGATAAGAACATTCTTGTGGAAGCAGATCCAGAACCTGAAAGGACTCTGAAGAGAAAATTAAGAGAAGCTAAAATACAACAATCCAGAGATAACCTTTCAGAAATTTTCGAACAAGAAAAGGAGATGGCAGCCGAAAATAATAATAATGTAAGGAAGATGCTTGGTGACTTCACTGCACCTAATTCCAATTTACATGGAAGAAGCATCTCCATTCCTGCCATTGGAGCAAACAACTTTGAGCTGAAACCTCAATTAGTTTCTCTGATGCAGCAGAACTGCAAGTTTCATGGACTTCCATCTGAAGATCCTTTTCAGTTCTTGACTGAATTCTTGCAGATATGTGATACTGTTAAGACTAATGGAATAGATCCTGAAGTCTACAGGCTCATGCTTTTCCCTTTTGCTGTAAGAGACAGAGCTAGATTATGGTTGGATTCTCAACCTAAAGACAGCCTGAACTCTTGGGATAAGCTGGTCACGGCTTTCTTAGCCAAGTACTTTCCTCCTCAAAAGCTGAGCAAGCTTAGAGCTGATGTTCAAACCTTCAGACAGAAAGAAGGTGAATCCCTCTATGAAGCTTGGGAAAGATACAAACAGTTGACCAAAAAGTGTCCTTCTGACATGCTTTCAGAATGGACCATATTGGATATATTCTATGATGGTTTATCGGAGCTATCAAAGATGTCACTGGACACCTCTGCAGGTGGATCCATTCACCTAAAGAAAATGCCTGCAGAAGCTCAAGAACTCATTGACATGGTTGCTAATAACCAGTTCATGTACACTTCTGAAAGGAATCCTGTGAGTAATGGGACGCCTATGAAGAAGGGAGTTCTTGAAGTTGATACTCTGAATGCCATATTGGCTCAGAATAAAATATTGACTCAGCAAGTCAATACGATCTCTCAGAGTCTGCATGGAATGCAAGCTGCATCCAACAGTACTCAAGAGGCATCTTCTGAAGAAGAAGCCTATGATCCTGAGAACCCTGCAATAGCAGAGGTAAATTACTTAGGTGAACCTTATGGAAACACCTATAACTCAACATGGAGAAATCATCCAAATTTCTCATGGAAGGATCAAAAGCCCCAACAAGGCTTTAATAATGGTGGAAGAAACAGGTTTAGCAATAGCAAGCCTTTTCCATCATCAACTCAGCAACAGACAGAGAACTCTGAACAAAATGCTTCTAATTTAGCAAATCTAGTCTCTGATCTATCTAAGGCCACTGTAAGTTTCATGAATGAAACAAGGTCTTCCATTAGAAATCTGGAAGCACAAGTGGGCCAGCTGAGTAAAAGGATCACTGAAATCCCTCCTAGTACTCTCCCAAGCAATACAGAAGAGAACCCAAAAGGAGAGTGCAAGGCCATTGACATAAGCGCCATGGCCGAACCTCTGAGGAGAGGAGAGGACGTGAATCCCAAGGAGGAGGACCTCCTGGGACGTCCAGTGATCAATAAGGAGCTTCTTTCTAAGGAACCAAAGGACTCTGGGGCCCATCTAGAGACCATAGAGATCCCATTGAACCTCCTTATGCCCTTCATGAGCTCTGATGAGTATTCCTCTTCTGAAGAGAATGAGGATGTTACTGAAGAGCAAACTGCCAAGTTTCTTGGTGCAATCATGAAGCTAAATGCCAAATTATTTGGCATTGATACTTGGGAAGTTGAACCTCCCTTGTTCATCAATGAACTAAGTGATCTGGATCAACTGACATTGCCTCAGAAGAGACAAGATCCTGGAAAGTTCATAATACCCTGTACCATAGGCACCATGATCTTTAAGGCTCTGTGTGACCTTGGTTCAGGAATAAACCTCATGTCCCTCTCTGTAATAGAGAAACTGGGAATCTATGGGGTGCAAGCTGCTAAAATCTCATTAGAGATGGCAGACAGCTCAAGAAAACAGGCTTATGGACAAGTAGAGGACGTGTTAGTAAAGGTTGAAGGCCTTTACATCCCTGCTGATTTCATAGTCCTGGATACTGGAAAGGAAAAGGATGAATCCATCATCCTAGGAAGACCTTTCCTGGCCACAGCAAGAGCTGTGATTGATGTTGACAGAGGTGAAATATTCCTTCAATGGAATGAGAACTCCCTTGTGTTTAAAACTCAAGGATCTCCCTCTGCAACCATGGAGAGGAAGCAGAAAAAGCTTCTCTCCAAGCAGAGTCAACCAGAGCCCCCACAGTCAAACTCTAAGTTTGGTGTTGGGAGGCCACAACCAAACTCTAAGTTTGGTGTTGAACTCCCATATCCAAACTCTAAGTTTGGTGTTGGAGAGTCTCAACAAAGCTCTGCACATCTGTGAGGCTCCATGAGAGCCCACTGTCAAGCTATTGACATTAAAGAAGCGCTTGTTGGGAGGCAACCCAATGTTTATCTAATTCTTATTTTTATTGTTTTTCATGTTTTCTTAGGTTCATGATCATGTGGAGTCACAAAATAAACAAAAAAATCAAAAACAGCAGAAGAAAAATCACACCCTGGAGGAGCATCTGTCTGGCGTTCAAACGCCAGAACAGAGCATAGTTCTGGCGCTGAACGCCCAGAATGGGAGCATCCTGGCGCTGAACGCCCAGAACAAGCATGGTTCTGGCGTTCAACGCCAGAAATGGCAGCAAAGGGGCGTTGAACGCCCAAAATGGGCACCAACCTGGCGCTGAACGCCCAGAGTTGTGTACAAGGGCATTTTACATGCCTAAATTGGTGCAGGGATGTAAATACCTTGACACCTCAGGATCTGTGGACCCCACAGGATCATCTAAGGATCTGTGGACCCCACAGGATCCCCACCTACCTCATCAGCTCTCTTTCCATTCATGATCATCCCTTCTTCTTTTCCATTTACCACTCACATCCATACACCCACTACCTTCAAAAATTCAACATCTCTCTCTCCCACCCAATCCCACCAATATGGCCGAATACACACTCCCATCCATCTCCTCCATATCTTCTTCTTATTCTTCTATTCTTTCTTCTTTTGCTCAAGGGCGAGCAACATTCTAAGTTTGGTGTGGTAAAAGCATATCTTTTTTGTTTTTTTCCATAACCATTGATGGCACCTAAGGCCAGAGAAACCTCTAGAAAGAGGAAAGGGAAGACAAAAGCTTCCATCAAGGGTCTATAGCTCAGTGGTAGAACATTTGACTGCAAATCAAGAGATCCCTGAGATACCTCAGGGGATACATTTTCTTCCACACAATTATTGGAAGCAACTAAGGGTGGAACATCAAGAGCACTCCATCATCCTTCATGAAATCAGAGAAGATCTAAAAAGCAATGAAGGAGGAGCAACAAAGACAAGGAAGAGACATAGAAGAGCCCAAGAACATCATTGAAACGCCATCATCACTAAGGCCAGAGAAACCTATAGAAAGAGGAAAGGGAAGACAAAAGCTTCCATCAAGGGTCTATAGCTCAGTGGTAGAACATTTGACTGCAAATCAAGAGATCCCTGAGATACCTCAGGGGATACATTTTCTTCCACACAATTATTGGAAGCAACTAAGGGTGGAACATCAAGAGCACTCCATCATCCTTCATGAAATCAGAGAAGATCTAAAAAGCAATGAAGGAGGAGCAACAAAGACAAGGAAGAGACATAGAAGAGCCCAAGAACATCATTGAAACGCCATCATCACTAAGGTGGATTCATTCCTTGCTCTTACTTTCTCTGTTTTTCGTTTAGGGATTCATTCCTTGTTCTTACTTTCTCTGTTTTTCGTTTTCTATGTTATGTGCTTATCTATGTTTGTGTCTTCATTACATGATCATTAGTAGTTAGTAACTTTGTCCTAAAGTTATAAATGTCCTATGAATCCATCACCTCTCTTAAATGAAAAATGTTTTAATTCAAAAGAACAAGAAGTACATGAGTTTCGAATTTATCCTTGAACTTAGTTTAATTATATTGATGTGGTGACAATGCTTCTTGTTTTCTGAATGAATGCTTGAACAGTGCATATGTCTTTTGAAGTTATTGTTTAAGAATGTTAAATATGTTGGCTTTTGAAAGAATGATGACTAGGAGACATGTTATTTGATAATCTGAAAAATCATAAAAATGATTCTTGAAGCAAGAAAAAGCAGCAAAGAACAAAGCTTGCAGAAAAAAAAAATTAGGCGAAAAAAAAAATAGAAAGAAAAAGAAAAAGCAAGCAGAAAAAGCCAATAACCCTTAAAACCAAAAGGCAAGGGCAAATAAAAAGGATCCCAAGGCTTTGAGCATCAGTGGATAGGAGGGCCTAAATGAATAAAATCCTGGTCTAAGCGGCTAAACCAAGCTGTCCCTAACCATGTGCTTGTGGCGTGTAGGTGTCAAGTGAAAACTTGAGACTGAGCGGTTAAAGTCAAGGTCCAAAGCAAAAACAAAGAGTGTGCTTAAGAACCCTGGACACCTCTAATTGGGGACTTTAGCAAAGCTGAGTCACAATCTGAAAAGGTTCACCCAATTATGTGTCTGTGGCATTTATGTATCCGGTGGTAATACTGGAAAACAAAGTGCTTAGGGCCACGGCCAAGACTCATAAAGAAGCTGTGTTCAAGAATCATCATACTGAACTAGGAGAGTCAATAACACTATTCGAAATCTGAAGTTCCTATAGATGCCAATCATTCTAAACCTCAATGGATAAAGTGAGATGCCAAAACTATTCAAGAGGCAAAAAGCTATAAGTCCCGCTCATATGATTGGAGCTATGTTTCATTAATAGTTTGGAATTTATAGTATATTCTCTTCTTTTTATCCTATTTGATTTTCAGTTGCTTGGGGACAAGCAACAATTTAAGTTTGGTGTTGTGATGAGCGGATAATTTATACGCTTTTTGGCATTGTTTTTAGTATGTTTTTAGTAGGATCTAGTTACTTTTAGGGATGTTTTCATTAGTTTTTATGTTAAATTCACATTTCTGGACTTTACTATGAGCTTGTGTGTTTTTCTGTGATTTCAGGTATTTTCTGGCTGAAATTGAGGGACTTGAGCAGAAATCAGATTCAGAGGTTGAAAAAGGACTGCTGATGCTGTTGGACTCTGACCTCCCTGCACTCAAAGTGGATTTTTTGGAGCTACAGAACTCGAAATGGCGCGCTTTTAATTGCGTTGGAAAGTAGACATCCAGGGCTTTCCAGCAATATAATAGTCCATACTTTGGCCAAGAATTGACGACGTAAACTGGCGTTCAACGCCAGCCTTCTGCCCAAATCTGGCGTCCAGCGCCAGAAAAGGATCCAAAACCAGAGTTGAACGCCCAAACTGGCACAAAAACTGGCTTTCAACTCCACAAATGGCCTCTGCATGTGCAGCACTCAGGCTCAGCCAAAACACACACCAAGTGGGCCCCGGAAGTGGATTTATTCATCAATTACTTACTCTTGTAAACCCTAGTGACTAGTTTATTATAAATAGGACCTCTTACTATTGTATTAGAAATCCTGGATTGTATTTTGATCCTGTGATCACGTTTTGGGGGCTGGCCATCTCGGCCATGCCTGGACCTTTATGTATTTTCATACGGTAGAGTTTCTGCACTCCATAGATTAAGGTGTGGAGCTCTGCTGTTCCTCAAAGATTAATGCAAGTACTACTGTTTTCTATTCAATTCATCTTATTTCGCTTCTAAGATACCCATTCGCACCCAAGAACGTGATGAAGGTGATGATTATGTGTGACGCTCATCATCCTTCTCCCTTATGAACGCGTGCCTGACAAACACTTCTGTTCTACATGAATTAAGCTAGAATGAATATCTCTTAGATCTCCTAACCAGAATCTTCGTGGCGTAAGCTAGAATGATGGCGGCATTCAAGAGAATCCGGAAAGTCTAAACCTTGTCTGTGGTATTCCGAGTAGGATTCAATGATTGAATGACTGTGACGAGCTTCAAACTCGCGATTGCTGGGCGTTAGTGACAGACGCAAAAGGAGGGTGAATCCTATTCCAGCATGATCGAGAACCGACAAATGAATAGCCGTGCCGTGACAGGGTGCATGAGCATATTATTCACTGAGAGGAGGGGATGTAGCCACTGACAACGGTGATGCCCTTGCATAAAGCCAGCCATGGAAAGGAGTAAGACTGATTGGATGAAGATAGCAGGAAAGCAGAGGTTCAGAGGAACGAAAAGCATCTCCATTCGCTTATCTGAAATTCCTACCAATGAATTACATAAGTATCTCTATCCCTATTTTATTAATTAATATTCGAAAACCACATAACTGTTTTATATTCGCCTGACTGAGATTTACAAGGTGACCATAGCTTGCTTCATACCAACAATCTCCGTGGGATTCGACCCTTACTCACGTAAGGTATTACTTGGACGACCCAGTGCACTTGCTGGTTAGTTGTATCGAAGTTGTGACAGACTGTAAAACTAGATCAGAGTATCTGGCCTAAGAAGCCATTACCAGAGATCACAATTTCGTGCACCAATTTGTAGTCTAAATATAACATTCCTAGTGATGCTGAGCCTTGGGTGATAGATACCATTGGAGAGGCATGAAAGCAATTTAAGAAACGCATAAAGAAATATCACTATACACCGTACAACTCATTTAGAGAGATGATAAAAAATCGTCTAATGACTGTACCTGAACTGCATTTTCAAAAATTAGTTCAATTTTGGAGGCTTGATATCATCAAAGTAAGTTATTTTCACAACTCTCTTGGCTTTAATGATGGTATCGTGTATTTAACTAACTCTATCTAATTTTATATTGCAACAAATGTAGGTTATTTCTGACAAAAATCATGAAAACAGATCCAAGCAAAAATAAAATCATCGAATGGGTCCAGTTAGTTTTGAATTAGTACGTGCTGAATTGGTATTTTTTTGTGCTTTTTATTTTAAGTATTTTTGCATCTTTCATGTTATGTGTGTTTACTTAGTCACATGTTGGTGGTTTCTTTGTAGCGTGCAAAGAAGGAGGACAATAAAGATCCATCACAATCTGAGATGTTTGTTGTAACTCATACGAGCAAAAAAAGAGAGATTGATTCGGGAACACAAGAGACAATTGTTAGTTTCCTGGTCTCCTAGCAAAGTACACCAAACAAGAAATGTGTTAGCTATTTTTATTTATTCTAAAGCTGTTGGGTGCATGCATTTATTTTGATCCTATTTGTGTGTAATAGGAACATCTTCAAAATTTGAAAGAAGCAGGATACAATGATGATGAAGCAATTCAAACAGTTTTCGAAAAGGAGAGTGATAAACCATTATTTTATGGTTTATATTGTGTTTAATTGTGTGGTTTTATCAAACTCTACCCACTTATTCATATGGTTAGCATGTAGTTACAATTCCTTCCCAAAATTACTCCATGGTTGAAAACTTGCTTTCTAGAGACTTTTAATTATGTATTTTAATTCTCCTTTATTCCATTCGATGCCGTGATCTCTGTGTTAACTGTTTCAGGCTTTATAGGGCATGAATGACTTGGAAATTGGAGAGGAGGCTTGCAAAAATGGAAGGAACACAAAATATTAAGGAGATGACCAGCGAGAAGCGACGCGGACGCATGGCACACGCGACCGCGCGAAACGGAGAAATCGTAGTGACGCGCTCGCGTGCCTGACGCAAACGCATGGATTGGAAACTGCACAGATGACGCGAATGCGTAGACGACGCGCATGCGTGGCAAGGCAAAACGCTGGATGACGCGACCGCGTGGATGACGCAATCGTGTAACGTGCGCGATCTGCAGAATTTGCAGAATTCGCTGGGGGCGATTTTGGGCCATGTTTTGACCTAGTTTTCGGCCTAGAAAAGCAAATTAGAGCCAGAGAACATGAAGAGACCAAGAGACATTCATTCGGCATAATTTTTAGTTTTTAGATCTGAATTTACTCCTCCTCTAGGTTTTCTCTCTACACATTCATAGTTCTTAGGATTTTGTTTTTATTGCTTTTTGGATTGGGATTTTGAGAAGAGTTATTACCTCCGCCAAGACTTCATCACTCTAGTTTGTTTTCCTTACTTGTCACTTACTCTTTCATATCCTTAATTTGTTCAGAGTTACTATTGGATTATTTTTAGAATTTATTAATACAAGAACTATTTTTATTTTTAATTGATCTTTTGGATTATTATTTATCATGTCTTCCTTTATTTCCCTTTCTTATTTTGTGAAGTTTACATTCATAATGAGCGAGTAGTTCCATAACTTGATTGGGAGTTGATTGAAAGCAGAACCTTGAGTTGGAATACTCAAGAGTAAAATTGTAATTGGGTTTATTGTCAGATCGCCCTCTAGTCACTGACACTAATCCTTCCCAAGGGAGAGGATTAGAACTTATGAATAGAAATAGACTTCCAACTTTCTTGACTTTCCTCTATCTGGTAAAGGATAACTAAGGAGAATAACCTTCAATTATAAATTAATCTTGGGAGAGCTCCAACAAGGATAGACTTTCCGACTAATCTACTCCCGGTCAAGATTTTTATTTAAATTACATAAATTCTCTGATTTAGTTTCCTGTTTATCAAACTCAAAACTATTTTCGAAAACATCTGATTAATAAAATAGCATATCTTTCTGCAACTCGTTGGGAGACGACCTGGGAGTCATACTCCCAGTATTTTAATTCTAATTTTGTGACAACCCTTCTAAATTGATAAGCGGATTTTTGTTGGTTAAGAACTGTACTTGCAACGTATCTCTTATATTAATTTCTTAATCCACCAATTTCCGCATCATCAATTTTTGGCGCCGTTGCCGGGGAGGTGCAGTAGAGTGCTAAGTTATTGATTGGAATTTATTTATTTGCATTTTATTTTATTTTGCTACTATGAGCTGCATGTTTCTTTCATTAAATGACGCGTTCACTTCCTTATCCAAGCTTGCCAGTATTTGATCCTGAGATTGAAAGAACTATTTCATGTATAAGGCAAGCTCGGCGTCAGTTAGTCCTCTCCGAGGGCGAATCTAAAACGTCACTTGAGGAAGAAACAAGTTCCCTTTCTACTGATTCGGTTGATTTACGTGCAGGTGATATGGCAGCACCTAGGAGAGTTACTATCCAAGAAGCTGGAGCCCCTAATTTTTCACTGCAACCATATCAAGCACATCACCCAGCGGTGGCTATGGATTTTGAACTCAAGACCGCACTACTCAACTTGATGCCTAAGTTTCATGGCTTACCTGCTCAAGAGCCTATCAAGCACCTTAGGGATTTCCAAGTAGCCTGTTTTACTGTCAGGCGTGATGGTGCAGATGAAACTTCTATTTTGTTAAAAGCCTTCCTATTCTCTCTTGAGGGAAGGGCGAGAGAGTGGTACTACACTCAACTCGCAGCAACTGTTTCTAACTGGGATACGCTAAAAAGAGAATTTTTATTAAAATTCTTTCCAGCTGAAGTTACTGATAAACTGAGGAAAGACATTTCCATGATTGTTCAGGACGAATTCGAGACTCTATACGAATACTGGGAGTGCTTTAACAATCTTCTGGAAGCATGCCCCACCATATGATTGACAAGATAGTGTTGCTCGGCTACGTCACACAGGGTATGAGGCCTCAAGATAAGACCACATTGGAAAGTGCTAGCAATGGGTCTATGAAAAAGTACAAGACCACTGATGAGATATGGCAATTGATCAGCGACTTAGCTGAATCTACTCGGAATCACAGGCAGAAACAAAGCCAGTCAAAAGCTGTTGCAGAGGTATCCTCTAGCAGAGAAACTGCTGCTCTAACTCAGAGTATATGTGAAATGACCAACTTACTGAAGCAGATGCAGTTGAGTCAACAACAAGCTCAGCAAGCTCAGCCTTCTCCACCACAGCAAAGCCAACAGTTGGTTCCACAGAGAGTGTGCGGAATCTGTGCTGATTATAGTCATTATACTGGTGAATGTCCGCACCTCCAACAGGAAGACAATACTGTAGCAGCCACTCATAACTTTTATGACCGCCGCAATCAAGGATACAATCAAGCTGGTAGCTACAACTATGGATTGCAGGACAATTCCAACCAAGGTTAGAGAGATAATTCTAACCAGGGCTGGAGAGACAATAATAACAGAGGAGGCAGAGAAAATTAGGGAAATCAGAGGTGGAATAATAACAACAACAGGCAACAGAACCAGAACCAGCCTTACAGAGCACCCCACCTGAGGCAATCCCAAGGACCACAGCACAACCAACAACAAATTTCTCAGATCACTTGCTCTAATTCCTCTCCGAATGACGAGATGTTTCAATCCATTGCGCAAGGACAAAAGAACATGGAAAGTTTACTTAACGGTCTAACATCCGCTATACAAGCTCTCATCTCTCAGATGGGATCTGATAAACCCATATTTCATGAGTTCTTTTGTGATTAATTAGAGTGATTTATTCAACTCTTCACCTACTTATTCACATTAATTGCATGGTTTTACTTTCCCTTCCTTATTATGTCATGTTGTGAAAAACATGTTTCCTAAGCCTTAAAAATTAATTATTTTAATTACCTTTATTTCCATTCGATGCCATGATTAGTGTGTTGAGTAGTTTCAGATTTTCTAAGGCAGAATGACTTAAAGGATGAAAAAGGAAACATACTAAAATGGAAGGAGAAAGCAAAACGGAGCTTTAAAGAAACCGATATCCACGCGATCGCATGGATGACGTGATCGTGTGCCAAGCACAAGTCAGCAGCGACGCGGCCGCATGACTGACGCGACCGCGTGGCAAGGAAAAGCTCTGAATGACGCGACCGCGTGACCCACGCGGACGCGTGACAGAGGCCACACACCAGAAATTACAGAATACGCCCCCAGCGAATTCTGAAGCCCTTTTTGGCCCAGATCCAAGTACAGACAGCATAGACTAGATGTTATAAAGTGTGGGAATGCACCCATTCAAAGGGAGCTCGCATATTTTCACCTTTCAATGATTTAGATTTAGTTGAGAGGGAGATCTTCTCTCTCTCTCTTTTAGGATTTAGGATTTCTTCTTGTTTTGGGAGTAACTCTGGATCCAGGTTTAATGTTCTTTTAGTTTTACTTTTATTTATTTATTCCAACATTTGAATTGATTATTATAATTTACGAATTATTCCATGTTACAGATTTCTAATTGAATTAATGATAATTTGAGGTACTTTCAGTTTATGATTATTCTCTTTGATTTAAGTTGCCATTGCTTCCCATCTAAGGACACTTTTATTATCTCAGCGATTTACTTTTTCCCCTTTTGGTTTTGGTTAAGAATTCAGTAACTCAACAGTTATTAAACTCAACATAATTGATAATCGTTACCTTGCTAATTGAGTTGAACTTAAATAATCCCAACCTTTTCTTAGGAAATAATTAGGATTCAAGGGTCAATTTAATTAGTCCCTTGACTTTCCTTTGCTCTGGTAAAGGTTGACCGAGTAGAATTAAGATACAACTTTCATTATTGTTGAGAAGGATAACTAAGTTGGACTTCTAATTTTCCTTATCTTGCCAAAAGTTGCTTTACAGTTATTATTTATTTTTACTTGCTATTTAATTCACTCGTCATTTAAATTACTTGCTTCTCACCTTCTAAACCCCGATTACAACCCTTATAACCAATAATAAGAACACACTTCCTCGCAGTTCCTTGAGAAGACGACCCGAGGTTTGAATACTCGGTTATCAATTTCAAAGGGGTTTGTTACTTGTGACACCCAAACGTTTGTACGAAGGGATTTCTGTCGGTTTAGAGACTATATCTACAACGCGACTGGTTTTATGACATTCTTTACTGGCAAAGAAAAACCCGACGTCAGGATCATCCAATACTTCAAATACTCAACATGCAAGCTCCAGTGGAATTCCTTCTCAACCACTACCCAATCCAAAGGGTGGCATCAATGCCATCACCCTAAGGTCCGGAACCACACTGCAAGAGAGGAATCAGGAGGAGCCAAACCTACCAGAACACGCCTCATTTGAAGAGGTAGTGAAGGTAGAAGATGCTGAAGAGGAAGAGGATGTACAAGACATGGTTGAAGAAGAAGAAGCTCAACCACAGAAAAAAGCACCAAAGGTTGCCGACGCTGTAGAAACGCCCTTCCTATTCCATTTTCACAAATTGCTAGGAAGCCCAGGAAGCAGATGGAACTTGATCCCAAAATTGTAGAAATATTCAAAAAGGTTGAGGTAACTATTCCCCTTTTTGATGTTACTCAGCAAGTACCTAAATATGCAAAGTTTCTAAAAGATTTATGTATACATAAAGACAAAATTAATGAATTAGAAACTAGTCCCTTAGGTAGTTCTATATCTGCTTTAATGGGAGGTATACCTGGAAAGTGTAGTGATCCAGGTCCATGTATGGTTAATTGTACTATTGGAGGTGTGATATTTTCTGACTGCATGTGTGATTTAGGAGCGTGTGTTAGTATAATGCCTTTGTCTATATATGATACTTTGAGGCTCCCTCCCTTAAAAAGGTCGGCAACTCGTTTTGTGTTAGTAGATAAAAGCATTATTACAGTGGTTGGAATTGCTGAAGATGTATTAGTGAGCATTAAGGGGCTCACATTTTCCATTGACTTCTATATCCTGGAAATGCCCCCTAATGACTCAGGAAGGCCATCGTCAATCCTGCTTGGAAGACCATTCCTGAAGACTTCAAAGTTCAAGCTGGACGCATTTTCCGGAATTTATTCTTTTGAAATAGATGACAGAATAGTGAAATTCAGCTTAAATGAAGCTATGAAGCACCCTCCGGATGATCATTCTAGCTCCCAGTGTGACATCATAGATGAAACCGTGGCTGAAGTTCACCAGGAGGAATTAGAAGAGAAGTACATAGGACAAGGTCCAAGTGTGGGGACATTTTCAGAGGATAATGAGAGCACCTCACCATTATCACCAGCTCCAAATGATCCAGAACCTGGCTATGAGCAGAAATTAGAATTAAAACCCCTCCCTCCACACCTCAAGTATGCTTACCTTGAGGACAAGCAGAAGTTTCCAGTTATCATTGCAAGGGAGCTCACTTCTCAACAAGAAGAACAACTACTCAGTGTGGTGAAAAAACACAAGAAAGCAATTGGATGGAGCCTAGCAGATATAGTAGGCATCAACCCTCAACTTTGTGAGCACAAAATATTCCTAGAAGAGTGAGAAAAGCCTATCCATCAACCTCAAAGAAGACTGAATCCCACCATCTTAGAAGTTGTCAAGAAAGAAGTGACCAGGCTACTTGAAGCAGATATCATTTACCCCATCTCTGATAGCGAATGGGTCAGTCCAGTACAAGTGGTGCCCAAAAAGTCAGAAATCACAACAGTAAGAAATAAGCATGGAGAGCTTCTGACAACTAGAGTGCAGAATTCATGGAGAGTTTGTATTGACTATAGGCATCTCAACCAAGCCACTCGCAATGATCATTACCCCTTGCCATTCATTGATCAGATGCTTGATTGCCTATTAGGTAAATTCCATTATTGCTTTTTAGATGGTTATACAGGCTATTTTCAAATTCATATAGCCCCTGAAGATCAGGAAAATACTACTTTTGCATGTCCCTTTGGAACTTATGCTTATAAGAGAATGCCCTTTGGCTTATGCAATGCACCAGCTACTTTTCAAAGGTGCATGATGAGTCTTTTCTCTGACCTTATTGAGAACTGTATGGAGGTTTTTATGCATGATTTTAGTGTTTATGGTGATTCATTTAGCCTTTTCTTAGATAGTTTATCTAGAGTATTAGATAGATGTGTTAGTACGAACCTTGTATTGAATTTTGAAAAATGTCACTTTATGGTAAAACAAGGGATTGTACTAGGACATGTTATGTCTAATACTGGCATTTCTGTAGATCCAGCAAAGGTGGATGTTATTTCTAGTTTACCTTACCCCTCCTCTGTGAGGGAAGTCTGTTCGTTCCTTGGCCATGCAGGTTTTTACCGAAGATTTATTAAAGACTTCAGTAAGGTAGCACTACCATTATCCAGACTACTGCAGAAAGATATTGAGTTCGAGTTCAGTGAGGATTGCAAACAAGCATTTGATAAGCTGAAGACCGTCTTGACTCAAGCTCCAATTGTGAGATGACCAGACTGGAGCCAGCCATTTGAAATCATGTGCGACGCCTCCAACCATGCAGTAGGAGCGGCGCTGGCTCAGCGTGAAGGTAAGGATCCTTTTGTAATTGCTTATGCATCTAAGACTTTAGACGCCGCTCAGTCTAATTACACTACTACTGAGAAAGAGATTCTTGCTATTGTTTTTGCTCTGGATAAATTCTGAGCCTATTTACTTGGTGCTAAAGTAGTAGTGTACTCAGACCACGCAGCTCTAAAGTATTTATTAGCTAAAAAGGAATCCAAACCAAAGTTTATACGTTGGATACTGCTACTACAAGAATTTGATTCAGAAATTAAGGATAGGAGTGGTAACCAGAATCTAGTGGCAGACCACTTGAGTCGCCTTAAGCATATTAGGGATGACTCCACTCCTATAGATGATAATTTCCCATTTGATAACCTGCAAGCAGTATCTGAAGTAGTCTCTTGGTATGCACCTGTAGCTAATTATCTAGTCAACCGCACTTTTCCTCAAACCTTTACTAAGCATCAAAGAGATAAGCTGAAAAGCGAGTCCAAATATTATATATGGGATGACCCATATTTATGGAGATGTGGCACTGACCAGGTAATTAGACAGTGTGTGCTTCAATCAGAATTCCAGTCCATTTTAGAGGCCTACCACTCATCTGAGAGTGGAGGACATTTTGGCCCTCAAAGAATAGCTAGAAAAATTTTAGACTGTGGATTCTGGTGGCCTACTCTTTTTAAAGACGCTGTTGAATTTTGTAAATCTTGTTCCTCATTCCAAAGGTTTGGTAATATATCCAAGAGGGATGAGATGCCTCAACAGATTATGCTTTTCTGTGAAATTTTTGATGTTTGGGGCATTGACTTCATGGGTCCATTTCCAAATTCTAATGGTTATTTTTATATATTGTTAGCTGTAGATTACGTTTCTAAATGGGTGGAAGCAATTTCTACCCGCACTGATGACGCTAACACTGTTGTTTCCTTTGTTAGAAACCATATTATTTGTCGCTTTGGATCACCACGAGCAATCGTGAGCGATCAAGGCACCCGTTTTTGTAACAAGAGACTAACAGGATTACTGAAGAAGTATGGGATAATTCATAAAGTGGCAACAGCCTACCATCCTCAGACTAATGGGCAAGCCGAGGTGTCAAATAGTGAAATAAAGCTTATATTGTAGAAGATAGTCAAGCCTCGTAGAAGGGATTGGAGCACCAGGCTACGAGATTCACTTTGGGCATACAGAACGGCTTACAAAACACCCATTGGGATGAGTCCCTTCTGCTTAGTTTATGGAAAAGCTTGTCACCTCCCAGTTGAGGTGGAACACAAAGCCTTTTGGGCAGTGAAGGAGTGCAACATGGGATTTGAGAAAGCCGGAGCTAAAAGGAACTTGCAACTGCAAGAATTAGAAAGCCTTCGCCTAGAAGCTTATGAGAACTCAAGACTGTACAAGGAAAAGATGAAGGCTATGCATGATAAGCACATCAAGAGGAGAGATTTCCAACCTGGGGATTTAGTCCTCCTTTACAACTCTAGACTGAGGCTCATGCTAGGCAAGTTGAGATCAAGATGGGAAGGTCCATATAGAGTAGAGAAGGCTGAGCCATACGGAGTTTTCCACCTGAGTCATCCTTCAAGCTCTGAATTCATCAATGTTAATGGATATCGCTTAAAGCTATATCATGGTGAGAAGGCGACGAAAAACAAGGAGTTAGAAATCTTCCTCGTGGAGGATCCACCAACAGCAGAAGACTGAGCTAGTGGAGTGTCCAGCTTAAGGACGTTAAAGCAAAGTGCTAGGTGGGAGATAACCCACCATGGTATGATCGTTCCTTTCTTTCTTCTTAGTTTTCTCTTTCAATAACTCTTCTCATTATTAGCACATTTAGTTTGCATCTTCATTTGCATATATATATATGCGACGCGATAGCATCACTGACGCGGCCGCGTCACAGATGCATAAGGAAGAAAAAGAAATCGAACAGAAAGTCACGCGAGAGCGTGGCTGGAGGCGTGCCTTTGGCACAATTTGACCCACGCGACCGCGTCGTCGACGCGTCCGCATCATGTGGGAAAAATGCCTCCCACGCGTCCGCATCAACCACGCGAACGCGTGCCCAAAAAATCGACGTAAGAAAGGGTGCATGGCAGCAAGTTGTGAAGGAGTAGGGCTGGAATGGCGCTAGACGCACAAGCCCTACCACGCGAACGCGTGCCCCACGCGTCCGCGTCGTCTCTCAATCTTGGCCATTCACGCGATTGCGTCCACTACGCGAATGCGTCACCCTGGAATTTGGCAACAATGAGTTTCAAACAGAGAGTTGTGCGAGCGCGAGGCTGCCCTCACGCCAGTAGCACAGAACGAGTCACGCGTCCGCGTGACTGACGCGTCTGCATCATTTCATCTAAGCGCCATTCGCGCGAACGCGTACCTCACGCGTCCACGTCGCTAGCGCCGCACAACATATCCATATTTGCCAAAAATATCTTATCTTTCTCTTCCCCAAATCCTATTTTTCTTTTCCCTCCTTATTTCTTTCTTTCCCTTTCTTCCTTCTTCCTTCTTTGTCACTTTCTACTTTCTCTCTCTCACCACCATTATCAAGGTTTTCCTTTTCGTCTTCTCTCCTTACTTTTCTATTCTTCTTCTTGTTTTTATGTTTTCTTCTTTTCTTTTTTCTTTTTAATTTCATTATCCATGTTTTCTTTTTCTTTTTTTTCTTTTAATTGGTGTTGGAAATTTATTTACGTCATTATTATTTCTTATGATATGCTTGTGGATTGTTAAGGAATTGTTTGACAATTATATATTAATTTTATAGGGTTACTTGCATGTTCAATTTAATACTTTCAATAGCTTATTTACCATGCATGCTATGTGTTTGTGAAAACGTCCGTATGGCATTGTGCACTGTTTTTCGATATCTTTTATTCTACTACTCTAAATGCTTGCTTTTCACAAAACCCTTTTTATATTATATTATTCAAATATAATTGTTATTACAAACAGGTTATTAGTTTGAAAGGCTTGGTAATCTAACTTGGACATTGAATGCTTGATCTATGCTACTCATGCCTTTGCCAGCATGCCAATAAACACCTTGCATTTAATTGTCAACATATGCACTTGCTATATTTCCATTGATGATTTTTCACATGTAGTCATGACCATGTGTTAACGTCATTCTTCCTTGCTGTGCATTGATTACCACCTTTCCCGCCCTCTTCGTTGCCCTAACCCTTGACATTTTAACATACTTTCTCTTTTCTTTCTTTTAGGATGGCCACCAAGAAAGGAAAAGAAAAAGCTACTCCCAAACTACCAGCAAGAAGAGGAACAAAAAGAGCATTAGTGGCAGAGCCATCTTCAACTGCAGTTAAGCCCTCAACAAAAAGAATTAAGAGGATTATAAAGGTTGATGAAAAAGAGAAAGCCTTCCCAGTAAAGGACACTGCGCGTTTTACCAACCACTACTGTGAGCAGATGTTCCCTATCCTGGCAGAAAGGAGTTACAACAACGAATACCTTCTTATCCTTCCGAACCATATTGCTGAATTTGTTGAGCCACGAATTGAGCAACGACAATGGGGTTTCCTACAAAGACAGCCACGGCAGGTAAATCTTTCCTGGATAGTCGAGTTCTACTCTAATTTCCACCTGCCAACCCTGCAGTCTGTCTACGTTCGGCAGAAGCAAGTCCCCATTACGGAAGAGGCCATTCAACGAGCTCTAGATCTTCCCCTTACTCCAGAAGGACTAGACGCATTTCAAGAGGCCGCACTCAAGCGCCAGACGTACCAATTTGACTTGGACGTTGTTCTTAGAGTTATCGCACTACCTGGCAGCAGATGGATTTATGGATACCATCGTTCCCGTCCTAAGGGAATATCAGCTTCTGCACTTACCTTGGAGGCTCGCGTATGGGCACAGATCATGTCCCATTATGTCTTTCCGAGCACTCACGAGTCCTTCTTCACTGCAGACATGGCTGTTTTACTCTGGTGCATCCTTACAGACTAGCCTCTATACCTACCAAGACACATCCGGAATGCCATGAGACATGTACAAATTGCGGGCAACTTACCTTTTCCCGCCTTGGTTTCAGATCTCGTCTGAGCAGCCGGAGTCTCCTACAGAGCTAGAGACACCAAAGCCATGCTTCCACGGGATGATCAATACGTCCCTAACGGAAAGTATATCAGACCTCCAGCAGCCACTACAAGCCAATATACTGAACCGGCTGAAGACATTCCTCCTTCAACACCACAAGCACCTACAACAAACCAACTGCTCTATCAGATACTTGAAAGGTTAGATCGGCAGGAACACAAAGCAAAGCTACGAGAGCGCCGTAACAAGCGCCGATTCACAATCCTCAAGGAGCTACTTATGGGAAACTACAAAGACCCAGACACCCCGGACTCTACTTCCTTTACCAGCACAGGGAGCCACGACGGTCCCGACTGTGGAGATACTGCTACCAACCCACCTTTTTTCCTGACAGATGGCACCAAAGACGGTGCAAAGCCTTAAGTGTGGGGAGGTCGGTCAGTACCTGACTTCCAAAGGTAATTTCTCTTCCTTAACACCAATAAAATAGGATATTTAGTTAGTTTTTCTTTTCTATAATAGGATAAATTGTATAGTAATAGGTTAGTTGCATGCATGTTCTACTTGATTGAAAAGATAATAAGTTTCTTCTAAGACCCTATTTTTTTAGAACAAAAATTTCACTAATTTTAATCAAAACTTTTATCTTAAATTTGCTTGAAGTTGTATTTGGAACATAGTTTCAAAAAGCTAAGAACACACAACCCGTAAGATTTGAGCTTAGTTACATGGTTACATTATTTAACCATAAATATTTAATTCTTGTGTGTTTACTTCTCTATGATTGTAATCTATATTTTGTTTCATCCTATATGTCAAATGTTTAATATATTTATATGCTTGCATATGATTGAGGCCATTATTTGTTTAGCTCACTTATCCAAATTAAGCCTACCCCTTAAGTTACCTTTGTTAGCCACTTTGAGCCTTTAAATCCCATTTGTTCTGTATTTTACCACATTACTAAACTTAAGCAGAGAAACAATTATATATCCCAATTGAATCTTTGGTTAGCTTGAGATAGAATTATATGTTAATTGAGTATGGGAAGATTGTGGGAACAAAAGATAATAAGGGAATGTGTCATGATAACATAATGGGAATTTGGGTACCTACTCATGTGAACTTATAAAAATTAAAAATCCATGTGCATTGGTAAGCTATGTTTATTTTCATGTTTTAAAATAAATAAATAAATAAATAAAAATAAAAAATAATAATAATCCAAAAATATTCAATAAATAAATAAGGGGACAAAATTACTCCAATGCTAAGTTAAAATTCAAAGATCAATGCATATATGATAAAATTAAAATACAATTGATACATGAGTATGGAATGTGAAAGGGATATTTTGGGTAGCTAGGTATGAAATTTAAAGTTATATAAAATATATGTATGTGTTAGGTGAAAGCTTAGGTTAATTAAAGATTCAATTTATAAGCTTACTTAGCCATATATGTACCCTTACCCTTACCTTGGCCCCATCACAACTTTAAAAAGACCTCATGATTTTGTATTGGTACATTAAATATTGTTGATTGGTTAGGTGAAGAACAAAAAAATTAGAAAGCATGATTAGAGAAGGATAGAGTGATTACCCTATACACTAGAGAGATTAGAGTGTACATACATCATTAGTGAGAGTTCAATGCTTAAATTCTATGTTCCCTGCTTTCATGAACTACCTTCTTGCATTTTTATCTGTTCTTACTGTATAAGAATTGAGTTAGTGGAATTTGATTTGTGATTGTCTTGAAGAGCTTATTTACTTTTAACCAAGTGGACAAGAACCATATAGTTGCATTCATATATATAGGTTGCATTGCATTGCATGAGCTTTACATGTTCCTACTCATTTATTTTATCTCCTTCAACTAAGCATGAGGACGTGCTAATGTTTAAGTGTGGGGAGGTTGGTAAACCATTATTTTATGGTTTATATTGTGTTTAATTGTGTGGTTTTATCAAATCTTTACCCACTTATTCATATGGTTAGCATGTATTTACAATTCCTTCCCAAAATTACTCCATGGTTGAAAACTTGCTTCCTAGAGACTTTTAATTATGTATTTTAATTCTCCTTTATTCCATTTGATGCCGTGATCCCTGTGTTAAGTGTTTCAGGCTTTATAGGGCATGAATGACTTGGACATCGGAGAGGAGGCTTGCAAAAATGGAAGGAACACAAGAAATTAAGGAGATGACCAGAGAGAAGCGACGCGGACGCATGGCTCACGCGACCGCGCGAAACGGAGAAATCGTAGTGACGCGCTCGCGTGCCTGACGCGAACGTATGGATTGGAAACTGCACGGATGACGCGAATGCGTGGACGACGCACACGCGTGGCAAGGCAAAATGCTGGATGACGCGACCGCGTGGATGACGCGATCGCGTGACGTGCGCGATCTGTAGAATTTGCAGAATTCGCTGGGGGCGATTTTGGGCCATGTTTTGACCTAGTTTTCGGCCCAGAAAAGCAGATTAGAGCCAGGGAACATGCAGAGACCAAGAGACATTCATTCTACATAATTTTAAGTTTTTAGATCTGAATTTACTCCTCCTCTAGGTTTTCTCTCTACACATTCATAGTTCTTAGGATTTTGTTTTTATTGCTTTTTGGATTGGAATATTGAGAAGAGTTATTACCTCTGCCAAGACTTCATCACTCTAGTTTGTTTTCCTTACTTGTCACTTACTCTTTCATATCCTTAATTTGTTCAGAGTTACTATTGGATTATTTTTAGAATTTATTAATACAAGAACTATTTTTATTTTTAATTGGTCTTTTGGATTATTATTTATCATGTCTTCCTTTATTTCCCTTTCTTATTTTGTGAAGTTTACATTCATAATGAGCGAGTAGTTCCATCACTTGATTGAGAGTTGATTGAAAGGAGAACCTTGAGTTGGAATACTCAAGAGTAAAATTGTAATTGGGTTTATTGTTGGATCGTCCTCTAGTCACTGACACTAATCCTTCCCAAGGGAGAGGATTAGAACTTATGAATAGAAATAGACTTCCAACTTTCTTGACTTTCCTCTATCTGGTAAAGGATAACTAAGCAGAGCAACCCTCAATTATAAATTAATCTTGGGAGAACTCCAACAAGGATAGACTTTCCGACTAATTTACTCCCGGTCAAGATTTTTATTTAAATTACATAAATTCTCTGATTTAGTTTCCTATTTATCAAACTCAAAACCATTTTCGAAAACATCTGATTAATAAAATAGCATATCTTTCTGCAACTCGTTGGGAGACGACCTGGGATTCATACTCCCAGTATTTTAATTCTAATTTTGTGACAACCCTTCTAAATTGATAAGCGGATTTTTGTTGGTTAAGAACTGTACTTGCAACGTATCTCTTATATTAATTTCTTAATCTGCCAATTTCTGCATCGTCAGAGAGACATGGAAGAGTTCTTTTCTATGGTCGATCAGTCATAAAATCCTCTCTTAAAAAGGAGAAGGAAATCCGACAAATACAGCAACAACATAATGAAGTGGTTTCAACTATGGAGAAAAATCAAAATAACTTAACTTCCAAGTTGGATGGTTTAACAAACTTGATTAAAATGTTGTTGCAACAAGTCAATCCTGGTATGAGTGCAGAACAAGTGCAAGTAATGATAGAAGCCGCCCAACAATCTCCGCCTGACGCGAGTAGTGCACCAAATGATGCGCGGCGAAGCATTCCTCCTTCACTTGGATCGAACCATGTATCAAAGGATATGGAAGGAAGTATTGTTCAAAACTTCTAGTTAAATTAATAGTATGCTTTTGGTAAATGATATATCATGAATTTGAGTTAAAGTTAAGTTTTTAGGATTGTGAATCATTTATAATTATGCATGGATATTGGCTGTATATATGTTGCTCTCTATTCTATGTTAATGAAAGAATATATTAAGAATATGTCTCAATTGCTTGTCACTTGGTATTTTTTTGAGAACTTAATTGTCGTAGTGATAGCTAATTGCAAGAATAATGGGATTGAGTTTACAAAGTTGAGTGGAATTAGTTTTTCTATTAAAAATTTCCTTTGATTAAACTCCTTGTTAGTGTTAGTTGATTAGGTTGTTGTTTGATTAGGTTAGCTTAGTTGAATTAGGTGGTTAGGTAGTCAATTGATTTTGTAGTGGATTTAGGTTTGAACTTTGATGTTTATTCTATCTGAAATTGGTTTTCCTGTGCTGGTAATGACTTGCCTTGTTCTAATTTAGTTTTCTGCTGCTGCTTCATTGATCTGCCCTGTGCTAAATTAGTTTGCTTGGTGCTATTGATTAGGTTTAAACTGTTATTGATACTATATTGCTGTTTCATTGATTTACTTTTGTGCTAAACTGGTTTATATGATGCTGCTGCATAGTATTATTGCTGCCTTATTCTTGTGTTAGCTGCTGCTGGAATGAACAAATTCTGAATTATTTGTGCAGTAGTGATAACTTTGATGAATTTCTGAGTCTAAGCTATCACTACTGCTGCATTCTTGCAATAGCTGCTGTTTGAAGTGAATGATGGTTGTGAATAATTCTTGAGTGTTGTTGTGGATGAATGTTTCCCTTCTTTTGCTGCATATGTATTGTATCATCAAAAGCATTTTTGCAAGATATCTAACATGTTTATTTCTTTTATGTGCAGGAAAGCATGATGTGATGAAGAAAATATGTTCCATACAAATATCACATGGGATGGGTCTTACAATGACCTTAGTTATGTAAATGTAATATTTTGATGTGTTATGTACTTTTTTGAGGTATTACATGTAATTGGAAAAATTACACTCTATTTTGATTTGTGTTGTTTAGACTAAAAATTAAACATATCTATCTTATAATGAAAATTTTATGATTTAGATTTCTTGAATTTCTTATTTTTAGATTTATTTTGTGATTATTATCATTTTGGGATGTGATTATAATTTAAAAAACTTGAATCTTATAAACAACAACAGGCTATAGTCACCGTTTTAAAAAATTGTGACCATAGATAAGGCTATGCTCACGATTTTAAGGAGGGGTGACCATAGAGGCTATGGCCACGGTGAAAAACCGTGACCATAGATAGGGCTATGGTCACGGTTTTAAGGAGGGTGACCATAGAGGCTTTGGCCACGGTGAAAAACCGTGACCATAGATAGGGCTATGGTCACGATTTTAAGGAGGGTTGACCATAGATTCACCTCCTCTTCATCTAGTTACAAGGAGCCCGTGACTCAACATCACAACATCTTCTCCTTGAAAAAGCTGGGTGAGATGCACTACTTTCTTGACATTGAAGTAGTTATAACCCCAAATGGATCAATCACTCTCAAGCAGACAAAGTACATCAAGGATCTTCTGATAAGAGCTAAAATGAGCAATGCAAATCCTGTGCCCACCCCTATGACTTCCTCACTGAAACTGTCTGCCTTTGGAGATGGTTCATTTAGCAATCCATCCCTGTACAAGTCCATCGTAGGTGGTCTGCAATATGCCGCAATCACAAGGCCTGAAATATCTTTTTCTGTGAATAAGGTGGCATAATTTCTTTACAAACCTTTTGAGTCCTATTGGAAGGTAGTCAAAATAATTCTTCGGTACTTAGCAGGCACTGTACAATATGGTTTGAGGTTCAGCAAGTTTACAAGCTTTAGAATATATGGTTTTGTGACTCTGAATGGGCCAGTGACATTGATGATTGCAAATCAATCAATGGTTATGGTATCTATCTTGGAACAAATTTAGTTTCCTGGGCCAGCAGGAAGCAAACAACAGTATCAAAGAATAGTATTGAGACTGAATTTAGAGGAATAGCAGATGCTGTTACAGAAATTATCTGGCTGCAAAATCTACTGACTAAAATCAGAGTTTTTGCTCCACTAAGCTTGTGGTGTACTGTGACAACTAGAGTGTAGTTCTCCTCTCTGCCAACCCAATCTTTCACAACAAGTCAAAATATTTTGTCCTCAACCAATCATTTGTTCGTGATTATGTCACAAGAAAAGAAATTTTTGTTCAGCACATCCCAGTTCATGATCATTTAGCTGACACCTTAACTAAACCCGTCTCAGCTGCAGCCTTTCTTAAGTTTAGGAGCTTGCTAAGAGCCTTTGATGTAGAATCCTAGAAGGCCCTGGTCTTGAGGGGGCATGTTAGTGAAGTATACTTCCTAGAAGGCCCTTGTCTTGAGGAGGCATGTTAGTGAAGTGTACCTCCTAGAACCTTCTCCAAATTGAAAAGTAGTTGTGCAAACTGAAAAATAGTTATGCCAGCTCATCCTCAATTAATTAAACCCTTAACCAATTTGTGTCATCGCACCTTTCACACGTCACTTAGCTTCTGTTTATATATATCAGCATTGTAATCTTCCACTTTTACTTTTTTCAATCACTATAATTTTGCACATTCTATCAACAATGCAAAGCTGTTTTCCTTTCTTCTTCTCTACTTCTCTCTCTGTTCTCTCTGTTCACTTGCATGCTTTCACTGCAATTTGATCTTCTTTTTCATTGAGCTGCTAATACCTAAAAAAAAATTGCTTTCTAAATTTCTTAATGTTTGATCAGGAGCCATTTATTTCTTTAAGTTATCTTATTTTTTTCATTCAAAAAGAAAATAAAATGAAATTGTTGATCGGGAAAATATTTTTGATGAAGGTGAATTGTTCAAATCGGTAAAGCAGTCGATAACATAAGCAGTTTTTGAAAAGACACATGCGCAAGCATTAGATGAAGATTCTTGACACAGATTCGATTTTAAGGGTTTTCGATAAGTCGAGCAAGTCAAATCGAACAAGGTACTTAAGTCAGGTAATCGAGATAAGTTATTCGAATAAAGTGGTTCAAGTAATTGTGGAAGTGGAAAAGTCAGTGGCTTCTATCACACGAGAAAATCATGGGAAACGTTTAAGCGACAACGATTACCAAGGAGAAGGCATTTCAAAGTTTTAAATTTGTAATTAATTGTCAGTTACCAAAAGAAGATTATAAATACTAGGAAGTCTTAGGGGATTAGGGTTGGAACTTCATTTTAGAAATACACTCAAGCACACTCACATCCTTAGAGAATTCCTGAGTCTGCATTCGAGTTCAATTTCTGTAGGGTTCTTTCCATATTTTTAATCTTTCATTTACATTTTCTGTAGATTTTATTTTTTTCAAGTAAAATTATCCTTCAATTAATCTTTAATTTCCATGTTCAATTTATATTTCAGTACCTTTACTTTTCATGCTAAAGCCCTTTGACTCAGTTGAAAGCATTTTATTGCTTTGTTTAATTTCAACGCAATTTCTCAAATTCCAGTTAACATTTTCTTTTTGAAAACTTTATTTTTTCATCTTTTATCTTGAATTACAGATTTTAGTTTGTCTTTATTCCCAAATCCCATCTAATCAAAGACACTTTGATGCACTTTTAGAAAACTGGTACCTGCAAAGAGGAGTAGGTTTCACTCCTAGAGCACTAGATATCGAACCATCATCGATTTGCTAAAAATCGACAAAACAAGTTGGCAGGCCCGGTGGCACAGTTTTAAAAATTTTGAAGTGTGTCAATAAGTATTTTGTGGTGTCATTCAGTGTATGCAATTACGAAGTGGAAAGATCTTTCACGTGACTGATGAAATGTCAAATGTGAATGGTGGTTCAACCACCAGTGATAGTATACTAGTGTCTGTGCAACAAGCGGACGTAACTTCATGTTCGGAAAGTGCAATCGGAATAGAGAGTATAGCAGTTACGACTATTCAAACTGGAAATGCTGGACATAATACTTATCCACGTGGCACTTTGCCACCATTTCAGCCTCCACTAACCGTTGGTTGGCCTCCATATGGTCTTCCTTCTTGTTATACACTACCAGTGGGTGGTTTTGTTCCACCTATTCGTTTTGGGAGTACAAATGGAGGGAGTAATTCCCAAAACCCACAACAATATTCCGTGTATTCTCGTGATTATAACCTGGGCTCTACTTCGAATGCTGCGAATTCATTGGCAGTATATCGACAAAAAGTAGAGGAAAGTCATCATGACTTAGTTAATTTATTGACTCAACAAATGACTACAATTCTGAACCCTATGATGGCTGATCACGAATCGAAATTCGAATGCCTTGCTCGAGACGTTGAACGAATTGCTCGAATTGTTGATTATGATTATGGTGAAAGGAATAATGCCAGGGGAAATATTGAGGGGTTTGAAAATATTTTTCAAAATGAAAATGTTGTTGGTAATAGAGAGATTCCTCATGTAGTTCCCTGGAATCAAAATGCTGATGATTTTTTAGCCAGATTATGTAATAAGCATAGCGGTGAACGTTATCAAGTCACCAGAATTGTGGAAGAAGTGTTGAACCGAATTAGTTTGAATGTTGGTTTTATGAATCAACCCCATTTGGTGTCTGCTTTTCCCCAAGTTGTTCAAATGGCTGAAGTGCCAAGAGGGGTGAAGAATCTAAAGATTATCACAAAAATTGCTGCAGAAGTCGGACAATCAACTACTCAACATGTTGCCCGATATTTGGTAGAGATTGGAAATTTAGCCAATGATGAAAATTTGAAAATGAAGTTTTTCCCTTCGTCGTTAACGAAGAATGCATTTACTTGGTTTTCGAATCTTCGACCAAATTCGGTAACAACATGTAATCAATTAGAAACTGCTTTTCATGCACAGTTTTATCGAGGAGAAATGAATGTAGTAGTTACTGATTTAGTAGCCTTGAAATTCGAAGATAGTGAAATCATCGATGATTACATGATACGTTTCAAGAATGCTAGGAGCAGATGCTATGTTTCATTACCAGAAAGTGAAGTGATGAAAATAACAACTATGGGGTTAGGATTTTATATGCACAGGAAGTTACTTAATGTCCATATCCCTGATTTAGCCCATTTGGCTGAAAGGGTTCGTCAAACCGAACTTATGAAAAAGGAGAAAGAGAAGTATAGGAGTGAGCAATGAACGAAGCGTAAACTCTTTATTCGAAAAGAAAAAGTTGCTTATGTGACTATGAAGTCCTCCGAAGAGGAATTCGATTTCGAAACTGAAGTCGATTTGGCTGAACTTAAGAAAGGCCTTCCTTATATTTGTTCATTACTCAAAAATCTTCCTAGTAATGAGAAGTCGAATGATTCAAAACTAAAAAGTGGAAAGAAATATAGTTTTGATATTTCAAAATCTGATCAGATTTTTGATGTGTTGCTTAAAGATAAACAGTTAATTCTACCTGAGGGTAAAACATTACTTTCGGTGAAAAATTTGAAAGGAAAGCCTTTTTGTAAATTTCACCAAGCAACAAGTCATTCGACTAATAGTTACGTTCGTTTCAGGGACTTAATTCAGGAAGCAATTATGGAAGGACGGTTGAAATTTGATGATGGCAAGAAGGAAAGAAAGGTTGATACTGATCCCTTCAAAGCAGATGCAAGCTTTGTGGAACCATGTTTTGGGGTTAACATGGTTGGCATGTCCTATGATTTTGATGTGGCTCTTGATGATTTTGAGTCACAGGTTAGGTCTGTGTATCCCCGAGCAAGAGACGGTTTCTTGGATTTTCTAGTTCAGCAAAGGATCAAAGACCGGGACGTATCTCTGTGTCGACGGTGTAATGCCGTCTTTGATGCCGAGGCAGCAGAAATTTTTGAGAAGGAGAGAATGAAGAAAGAATTGGCTCACAAAGAAGAGTAGGCGCGCCAGAGACAACCTATCCGGCATTTTGAGGGTCAAAGTTCTAAGACCCCTCAATAGAGCACTGCTACACCTTTAAGCCGATCTCAAGCTATACGTGTTCAGTGGATTCGAAACTGTCAGGAGTTTTAGAAAAGAGATCATCTGTATCGGCGTAATCCACAATTGGGACATCGGGGGCCTCCTCGAAATCAGTACCCTTATTATCGTGGTCAGGCCAGAGGGTATCCGAGAGGAAGAGGAGGCAGGAGAAATTCCAATCAGCAAAAGATGCCTCAGATGGAAGTGAGCAAGGGGGTAACTCCCTTTGTGCATTCTCGAATTGTCTTCCCTTCTGATGGAGAGACTTGCTCGAAAAGAATTCCTTCTCCCATGAAGATGAAAAAGGGTAAAGCAATAGCCGAATCTTCTGGGGTTAATAAGAATAAAGAAGTTGATGTCGATGAAGAGTATTTTGATGAAGGGGATGATGATATGGTGGGAACGATCTCAATCATTCCAACTGAATATCTGGGGGAGTATGAAGGTGACCTCAATGAAGATTATGATTCGGAGGATGAAGAGGTCTTTTCCTTCATCCGAATTGAAGATGAGTCGGGGTACTTCTTGCGGCCTACTGAAAAACAAATGTCTCATCTCCACCCACTCCATATAACAACTACTTTGAGTGGGATAAAGGTAAACAAAGTCTTGATCGATGGTGGTGCAGCGATAAGTCTTTTGCCTGAAAGGATGTTAATCAAGGTGGGTAAGCATCCTAATGATTTAGTCCCTACAAGTATTGTTGTGATAGATTTTAGTGGGACTTCGACTCTGGCTAGAGGGCTGGTTACTCTGACTGTGAAGGTTGGCTCGTCTGAACGCAACACTGTGTTTGTGGTGGTTCCATCGAGAGCAAGCTATAATGCTTTGCTGGGGCGGGATTGGATTCATGGTGTAGGTGCAGTCCCTTCTACTATGCATCAGAGTGTTCTTCTATAGACAAAAGATGGTAAACCTGAAGTCATCAAGGCAGATTTGAACCTTTATGTCGAACAACTGCACGTTGATTTCAGCATGTACAATTCTAAATTGAAACCTCTGAATGTTGATCGGACACTAAATTCTTATAATTGTGAAGGTTGCTACCTGTCCTCTGAAGGCCTCTCAATAAAGTTGCGTTACCCAGAGTTGGGATTTGAACCAACCGGTTGGGACTGTCTGTCTTGAAGATCTCTTGAAGGCAGAACTATGGACCAAATTGAGGGAGTTTCTGATTACTTGGTAACTTTAAGTAATTATTTAAATAATTCTCATCTTGTAGAAAATAAAGATGGTTTTTCTGATGAAGTTGAATCACATAGGGTTATTAGTTATTCTGATAATTATTGTATTAGCTCAATTTCTTCAGTCGAGTCTTGTTCAGATATTTTAAATGTATGTAATGAAAGTAGTACTTCGAGTACAATGGCTGAGTTGATAGCAGAAGCGCATTGTGTTGAGAATCGAAGTAATATTAATGAAATAAGTAATTCAGTATGTTCTATTTCTCATGATATTATTGATTTCACTTTTGATTGCATCTATGATTTAGAACCATTAGGTTTTGAGAAATATTTGGTAAAAGATTATGATCATTATAAAGGGTTTGAATCTCAAGATCCTTTAGAGGAAGTAAATTTGGGGACTCTTGAGGATGTTCGAATTACATATATATGTAAAGATCTTGTTGACCCTTTTTGAACTGAACTTTTTAATCTTTTACATGAGTTTAAAGACTGTTTTGCTTGGGATTATCATGAGATGCCTGGTCTCGATCGTTCATTTGTGGAACATCGATTAGCATTAAAACCAAATGCTAGACCTGTGAAGCAAACTCCAAGACATTTTGCTCCAAAGATAAACGAGAAACTTAAAGAAAAATAGAACGTTTGATTAAAGTGAAGTTTATTCGAACTGCACGATATGTTGAGTGGGTTTCGAACATAGTCCCAGTGATGAAGAAGAACGGAAATTTAAGAGTATGCATCAATTTTCGAGATTTGAATAATAGTACTTAAAAAGATGAATACTTTATGCCGATTGCAGATATGTTAATCGATTCTGCAGCATGAAATGAAATTTTTATTTTTATGGACAGTTATTCAGGATATAATTAGATCTTTATTACAGAGGATGATGTGTCCAAAACTACTTTTTCGTTGTCCTAGGACGTTAGGTACTTATGAGTGGGTGGTTATGCCCTTTGGCGTGAAAAATGCTGGTGCAACGTATCAGCGGGCAATGAATGCCATTTTCCTTGAGTTTATTGGAAAATTTATGGAAGTTTATATTGATGATGTCATGGTCAAATCGATTTCGGTGAGTCAACATATCGACCACTTGAGAAAAGCGTTTATTACCATGAGAAAGAAGGGATTAAAAATGAATCCTTTAAAATGTGCTTTTGGTGTATCGGCTGAAAATTCTTTGGGCTTTGTAGTTCATAAAAAAGGAATTGCAATTGATAAAAATAAAGCAGATGCAATATTGGCATTATCCGCACCCAAATCGAAGAAAAAAGTACAGTCTTTCTTGGGCAAGGTAAATTACCTTCGAAGATTTATTTCAAATCTTTCGGATCGAACTCGGGTGTTTGCCCCTTTGGTAAAATTAAAGAACGATTCACAGTTCGAATGGACAAAGGAGCATCAATTAGCGTTCGATTCGATTAAGACTTATTTGTCTAAGGCTCCAATTATGGCAAATGTTTATCCACATGAGCCTCTGAAATTATATATTGCAGCATCTGAAAGCATCATTGGGTGTATGTTAGCCCAAGATGATGAAAACGGGCATGAATGGGCTGTTTATTACCTAAGTCAAGTTCTAACGGATATCAAAACAAGGTATTCCCCGATAGAGAAATTGTGTTTGTCTTTGTATCATGCTTGTATGAAATTAAAGTGTTATATGGTGGCTAAATCAGTAAAAGTTATTGCGCAAACTGACTTAATCAAATATATGTTAAGCTTCCCAATGTTACGTGGGCAATTGGGAAAGTGGATGCTAGCAATAACAGAGTTTGATCTACAATATGTCCCAGCCAAGGCTGTAAAAGGATAGGTCATTACAGATTTTCTTGTGGATAATTCGAAAGATCTGAATGACCAGGGGGCAAATGTAATCGAAGTAAAAATCGGTTATAGAAAGTTATATTTTGATGGGTCAAAACATAAAGATGGCGCAAGAGTTGGAATTTTAATTGTTTCACCAGAGGAAATTCTGTCAAAATTTTTATTCGAAATAAAATATCTTTGTTCGAATAATGAGGAAGAGTACGAAGCTTTGATTTTGGGCCTTGCAATCTTAATTGATAAGGGAGTTTCAGAAGTTCAGATATTAGGGGATTCCCTGTTGGTTTTGAAGCAGTTATTGAAAGAATTTAAATGTAATAATGAGAGGTTACAGAAGTATTTGACAACTGCTTGGGAGTTGTTAACTTCTTTTCAAAAAGTTTCTTTGGTTCACATTCCAAGGATTCAAAATAAAATGGCTAATGAATTAGCCCAAATTGCTTCGAAGTATAAACTTGGCCTAGGAACTCTTAAGAAATTGGCCAGTATTCATCAGATTTTAGTACCTGCAAGTGAAAGGGAAGTTTTGTGCATCGATGAATGGGAAGATATTGCTTAGAGGAAGCCTATTGCTCAGTATTTGAAAGATCCTAATATTCCAGTCGATAGAAAGATGAAATTGCGAGCAATGAACTTTGTTTTAATGGCTGATGAGTTGTATAAGAAAGATATCGATGGGAGTTTATTGAGATGTTTAGGTCAAAACCACCAAAATATTGCTTTGGGTAAAGTTCACAATGGGATATGCAGTGCCCATCAGGCTGGAAAGAAAATGAGATGGGTGTTATATCGCAATCATGTATACTTGCCATCCATGATAAAAGATTGCATCGATTATGCAAAAGCATGCCTAGAATGCCAGAAACATGGCTCGATTCAACAAATCCCAGCATCCGAATTACATTCGATAATAAAACCATGGCCATTTGGAGGTTGGGCTTTTGATTTAATTGGATTAATTCACCCTCCTTCATCAAAACAACACAAGATTATCTTGGTAGCAATTGATTATTTCACAAAATAGGTCGAAGCGATTCCCCTGATAGAAGTGAGTCAAAGTGAGATAAAAGATTTTATTGAGGAACATATTATTCATCAATTTGGAATTCCTCAAACATTAAGTACTGATCAAGGAGCAATATTTACTGGTCAGTGAATTAAAAATTTTGCAGCTTCAAGGAGCATCAATATGGTTACTTCGACTCCTTATTATGCGCAAGCTAATGGGCAAGTAGAAGCAGCAAATAAAATTTTGATAAGTTTGATCAAAAAGCATATCGGGAATAAGCCTCGAACGTGGCATGAAACTTTAAGCCAAATATTGTGGGCTTATTGAAACTCACCATGGGGTTTGACAGGCACTTCGCCATATAAGTTGGTGTATGGTCATGATGTAATGCTACCATTAGAAGTAAATCTAAATACTTTAAGAATATCGAAGCAGAATGATTTACCAATTGATGATTACTGGAATGCAATATTCGATGAATTGAATGAGTTGGACTTATAACCAGCTAATCAAAAACCTTCGATGTGCTCTTTATCAGTGCCACCACTTCCAGGTTTTGTCATAAACTTTTCGAAAATGGCATTGAGCCATAGTTAGAGGAGCCAAAAAGGGCCACCTGTGCTGATTATACTATTGTCTTGGAGGCATTGAACAAATTGGCCAAGTTCTTCGAAAATGTGCCCTAAGAGAAGCTTGGCCAGGTTAAGAACTTTCCTTTCGTGAAGCAGAGCAGCCAAGGGAAGAAAGAGCTTGTACATCTGGACGCTTCGAGAACAGAAAATGATTACATTCAGCCAGTAGAACAAGAAGGCTACATGTTCATTATTTGTAACATCAGTGCCTTCTACACCCATATTGTGAGCAATGAAATCACTGTAAGAATTGGTTAAGGTAACGTTGTATTGGCGCTCAGGCTGCATGTTAGGAGTACTATCTGGAGAATTTATTGGGAGCCCTGTGATGGTAGCTACGTCCAAAAGGGACATTCCAATCATTCCACAAGGGAGGTGAAAGTTGTTAGTTGTTCGGTTCCAAAAACAAGTTACAGCCCCAATCATCCAAGGGAGTGTTATAAGTTAGAAATGGGAGAGCCTTAGCAGTTCTTGTTTTCCTAAAGCCCCCAGTCAGCGTTTTTCGTGGGTTCAAGGCATTGGTACCAGGCTGTGAATTTGAATCCACGAGGATTAATCTTGGGATTATTTTTGAAGGGTTTTTGATCAATGAAATGGGAGATGTTGAAAGCTTGGTTAATCAACAGATCTTCTCCTTCGGCACTAGGGAAGAAAGAAAGTTTCTTGTGTGCCCTCTCTAGGGATTCAATCGGTCCGAGGAAACAATGGGTATTTGTGCCTATTGTGAAGGGGATTAAGATTCTAGTATCATTAGCTTGCAGTCGAGGGTTGTCAATGACTTCATCATTGACTTGATTTAATATGCGAAGGGCTAGTGGAGCCGGCGGTGCTACCGCAGGACTTTTTCCTTTGTCTTGAACAGTGTCATAAGAAGAGGAAGCGGCCATTGTAAAATAAAGGAAAGAAAATGAAAGGTTAGAGATTTTGTAATATAAAAGGGATGCAGGGAACAATGAGTTCAGGAAAAGTTTGAATAAGGGTGAGATTGGTGAATTTAAAGTGTTACTGTAGCCGTTACTATAGAAAGAATGCGAAAAGGGATAACTTCGCGTGAAAGTTGAAGTGAAAGGAAGAAGAAGCGTGGGTCTCGGAAAACGTGTCGAGTGGGTCAGTATTAATGGGAAGTTAAATTATAGTTATTACTGATTTAAAATTGAAGTTTGAACTTGGATCAAGTGTTTTATCTTCCAACAAAGTTATCAAAGACAAACACATTAATCCAAGGAGCAATTTATTGATCGAAAAAATATTTTCGATGAAGGTAAATTGTTAAAATCGGTAAAGCGGTCAAAAACATAAGCAATTTTTGAAAAGACACACGCGCAAGCATTAGATGGAGATTCTCGACACAGATTCGATTTTAAGACATTTCGATAAGTCCAGCAAGTCAAATCGAACAAGGTACTCGAGTCAGGTAATCGAGATAAGTTATTTGAATAAAGTGATTCAAGTAATTGTGGAAGTGGAGAAGTCAGTGGCTTCTATCACACGAGAAAATCATGGGAAACGTTTAAGCAGGAACGGTTACCAAGGAGAAGGCATTTCAAAGTTGTAAATTTGTAATTAATTGTAATTAATTTTCAGTTACCAAAAGTAGATTATAAATATTAGGAAGTCTTAGGGGATTAGGGTTGAAACTTCGTTTCAGAAATACACTCAAGCACACTCACATCCTCAGAGAATTCCTGAGTCTGCATTCGAGTTCAATTTTTGTAGGGTTCCTTCCATGTTTTTAATCTTCCATTTACATTTTCTATAGACTTTATTTTTTCAAGTAAAATTATCCTTCAATCAACCTTTAATTTCCATGTTCAATTTACATTTCAGTACTTTTACTTTTCATGCTAAAGCCCTTTGACTCAGTTGAAGGCATTTTATTACTTTGTTTAATTTCAACGCAATTTCTCCAATTCCAGTTAACATTTTCTTTTCGAAAACTTTATTTTTTCATCTTTTATCTTGAATTACAGATTTTAGTTTGTCTTTATTCCCAAATCCCATCTAATCGAAGACATTTTAATGCACTTTTAGAAAATTGATACATGCAAAGAGGAGTAGGTTTCGCTCCCAGACCACTAGATATCGAACACCATCAATTTGTTAAAAATTGAGAAAACAAAAATAACTTCTACTTTTTAAAATCTTTTTGAACTTTTTCTCAGAGAACTCATTCAAACAAGCGGTTACCATATATAGACTGCCACCTATGTAAAACTTAAAAAGATACATACGTACATGAAAGAAGGATTATTAGGGTTATATTACACACAAAATTATATATAAGTGTCACTATCTAATAATTTAATGAAAATTTTTGGGAGAGACGTGATATTGGAACCATCATTACCGAAGGATTTAAGATTTAATTCTTGGTATCCCTTTTTTGAATAAAAATATAAATAAATTTTAGCATAAATAAAGATATGGATTCATGCATCGTTCACATCTTTAAACTTTTATATATAAGTTTATTTTGAAGTCTAATAATACAAAATATTTTTAACAATCATTCAATCAAATTTATTTTTTATGATTATTTATATAATTAACATAAAAAAGTTATTTTTTCTAACAGCCTTTGTATAATTTGATGTCCGTATAATATTGGTAGTATATATATAATATCCCCAATAGCTTAATGTTTTAGAGGAATGAGTTCATGAATGACAGGTTGGTTGGTTTAGACTTGCAAAAGTCGATACCGTCGTCGCTGCACTATTAATTATAAATCATTATCATATCGATAATGCTTGCTAATTCACTTGACATTATAAGATTCCTCCAAAAGGATACAGCAACTGGTAACTAATTCGAGAAGAATATACTAATATTTCTTCCTAAGAAAACATGTGCTTTAGTGCAATCTTCGAAAAATACATACACGGCATTTCCAAACCTAAAAAGCAAAATCAAATCACCGGTGGCCTACTAAGGAGAGTGGATTTGTTAAGTGGTCATTATCTTTTACTTTATCTTTCACTATAATAGATGCGTTTATATGTAAGTCTCACTCTTGGATAATTATCCATCTAGAGTTAAAAACTCATGGACCTTAATTTTCCAATTCTACTACTCATCATAGTGCTAATTTTGGGTTCTGATTTTATATATATTCTGAAATTATTTTTATTTAGTTTCATCACCCCGGTCCATATTGAAATGTTCTTAAAATAATATTCTTAAGTCTAACCAGACACTCTGTTGTTTTGTGTTTTTATTATATATAATTACGTGCAGCTTTCCACCTTATTCGTACATCTTGTTTGTCCTAATTAGCTAAATTTTTAAGATCCATATCATTTTACAAAATAAAGAAAGAGGGGTTTTGTTTGGTTGCATTCTATTAGGAAACTAATATTACAGAAACCATTCAGCCAATATTTTAGTAGATTATCAAATATTTTAGTTTTTGTTGAGTTTTAGATTTTAGATTTTTTAAATCAAATTTTAAATATTCTAATTTTTAAGAATTTTAATTTTTTTTTTTATGTTAAATGTTAGGTGTATAATATTGGTACTTACAAATTTTGCTCTATTTTATGAGTCTTTTTAATTGAGTTTTTTTTTTTTTTTGAAAAAAAAATCAAGATTATTGATGACGAAAGAACCAGGTGCTTATTGCCACATACAGTTGACAACACTTGAATCAACACGAATAACTCTCCGCGTACGGTATATTGAATCAAACACGAATATCCACCACTCACATAAAAACAGTGTTTTGTTTAGTAGTGCGGATGATGAATTCATGATGATGACGCAGTGGCAGACATGATAAATATTCTGTTACATGATCATAAAGCAAGAACTGGAACTATTTTTATTCCCTATTAATTTTTTTCCCTCAAAGAAGAATTAATAATACTAATGGATTTTGACGAATGTATGCTAATGAAGTTGTAATTAATTAACTTTTTCAAACAAAGTGGAAGTACACAATGCGTACCCTACTAATGCTGACGAGGTGGAATCACAGTTTCCATCCTATGCATAAATAACAAGAATAAAAATAGAGTTTTGCTAGGGAGTCAATTAGGATTCAACTAATTTCTGCCAACTTTTTAATAAATTAGATTTTGAAATCTGTCATAACAAAGGTAAGTTGATAAATATAGATGTTTCTTTTGTTAAGGATTATGATGTTTCTTTTTCATATTAAATAGATGTTTTTGAATGTATTTTTCGAATTTTTTGTATTACAGATGTGGAAAGAGAAGGTGTTTATAGTTTTTAATTAGGTTTACTTAATCAGTTTTTGATTATTTAAATTTTGAATTTAAAAAATTTAAAATTAATTATTAATAATTATAATTGATTGAGTTATGTAATTCTTGGCTAGTTACACACGGTTACCTATACTTTTCCATAAAAATAATAATAAGAGGGCTGCTACACATACAAGTCTTTTTTGTTTATATATAAGGTAGCGTTTGGTAGAGAGACAGAGACAGAAAGATTGAGACTGAGAGACAGAGACTAAGAGATAGAAATTGAAATAAATTTTAGTATTCTATTTAGTGTAAAATGGGAGATAGAAGTTAAAACAAGAATGAAACTCTAATTTAATTTGCACAAAGGATAAAATTAGAATTAATTAATTGAAATGAGGGTATTTTAGGTATAAAATGTTATTAAAATTTTAGTTTCCATCTCTAAAAATTTTAGTCTCCTGTGTCCCCATCACTTTTTGGAGGTATGAAATACTGAAATTTTAGAGACAGAGACAGAATTTTTAATACCAGTTTCTGAACTAAGAAACATGATACTGAGTCTCAGTCTTTCAGTCTCTGTCTCAGTACCTGATAAACCCATATTTCATGAGTTATTTTGTGCTTAGTTTGAGTGATTTATTCAATCCTTCACCCACTTATTCATATTAATTGCATGGTTTTACTTTACCTTCCTTATTATGTGATGTATGTGAAAAACATGTTTCCTAAGCTTTAATACTAATTATTTTAATTACCTTTATTTCCATTCGATGCCCTGATTAGTGTGTTGAGTAGTTTCAGATTTTCTAAGGCAGAATGACTTAAAGGATGGGAAAGGAAACATACAAAAATGGAAGGAAAACACAAAACAGAGCTTCTGAAGAAACTGGCATCCACGCGATCGCATGGACGACGCGATCGCGTGCCAAGCGTGAATTAGCAGCGACGCGGCCGCATGACTGACGCGACCGCGCACCTTAAGCAGAACGCACATGACGCGGTCGCATGACTGACGTGACTGCGTGGCAAGGAAATGCTCCGAATGACGCGACCGCGTGACCCACGCGGACGCGTGACAGAGGCCACGCACCAGAAATTGCAGAAAACGCTCATAGCGAATTCTGAAGCCCTTTTTGGCCCAAATCCAAGTCCAGAAGGCATAGACCAGAGGTTACAAAGTGGGGGAACGCATCCATTCAAGGAGAGCTCGCCAATTTTCACTTTCCATGATTTAGATTTAGTTTGAGAGATGTTCTCTCCTCTCTCTCTTAGGATTAGGATTAGGATTTAGGACTTCTCTTAGTTTGTAAGAGTGACTCTCGATCCAGGTTTAATATTTACTTTAATACTTTTATTCGTATCTATAAATGTTGCCAACTTGACTTATGAATCCTTCCCATGTTATGATTTGAATACATGATTATTTGAGGTATTTCAGTTATTGATTGATTTCTCCTTAATTTGTGTTACCATTGTTTCCAATCTGAAGATATTCTATTCCAACAATTTACTTTTTCTCTTTTTGGTCTTGGTTAAGAAATCAGTAACTCAACATTATTAAACTCAGCATAATTGATAATCGTTATCTTGCTAATTGAACTGAACTTCAATAATCCCAACTTTTTCTTAGGAAATAAATAGGATTCGAAGGTCAAACTAATTAGTCCCTTGACTTTCCTTTACTTTAGTAAAGGTTAACTAAGTGGAATTTAGATTCAACTTTCGTTATTGTTGAGAGAGATAACCATGTTGGACCTCTAATTTCTCTTACCTTGCCAAAAGATTACTTTACAGTATTTATTTATTTTAATTGCCATTCAAATTATTTGTCATATCTACTCTTCACTCTCAACCCCGATTTTACAACCTCCATAACCAATAATAAGAACATACTTCCTTGCAGTTCCTTGAGAAGACGACTTGAGGTTTAAATACTCGGTTATCAATTTTTTAGGGGTTTGTTACTTGTGACAACCAAAACGTTTGTACAAAGGGATTTTTGTCGGTTTAGAGACTATATCTACAACGCGACTGTTTTTATGAACTTCTTTACTGGCAAAAATCCTAACGTCAGTACCTCAAAACAAACGCTACCTAAGTTCATGCAAGTTGGGCCAAACTCAACAAAAACAATTCTCAATTTAGATTGCGTATAAATACGCGCTTCCCTAAGTCTTGAATAGCACAAACGGTTCTTCTCCCTCAATCAAAACCGTACCCCTCAAAATTCAAACAAGGATCAAAATCTCTCAAAAATCTCTCAAAATCGTCGCGAAAAATGAAGGAAGTTACAAAGCCTAATTCGAAAAGAATTATGAGAAAATGAAATAAGAACATGAAGAAGAAGAAGTAGCAGAAGATGAAGAGAAGGAAGAGGAAGAGTTTTGAATTATGTAGAACTTATCAGCACACATACACCGAAAATTCTTAAACAATACACTTAAATATCTTTGTGTTACATCAAAATTTGCTGTAAATACAGAAAAACGTTTCCGCTAATGCTGCATTTTTTTTCTTCTTCTTCTTTTCCTTATTTCTTTCTTTCTTTCAGTTGAATGAAAAGAAGTTCATGATCTTCCAAGTAATTTTGTAGCATTATGTGTTTCTTCTTCTTCTTTGTTTGATTTTTTTGTTTTAATTATTGTTACGAAAGTAAAACAAGAAGAAACTTGAGAAGGTAAAACAAAAAAGAAAATATGTATAAGAAAAAAAGAAGAAGATGCTGCTGATGATGAAAAAAATGAAGAAGCAGCAGAAGATGAGGAGGATGAAGAGGAAGAGTTTTGAATTATGCTGAATTTATCGGTACAAAAATACCGAAAATCTTAAATAGTACACTTAAATATCCTGCAAATATAGAAAAATATTTCCTCTAATACTGCATTTTTTTCTTCTTTTTTTCTTATTTCTTTCTTTCTTTTAGCTGAATGAATATAAGTTTATCCTCTTCCAAGTAATTTCGTAACATTATGTGTTTCTTCTTCTACTTTGTTTGATTTTTTTACTTTTATTCTTATTAAGAGAGTATAACAAAGAAGAAACTTGGGAAGATAAAACAAGAAAAAAAGACGAATAAGAAAAAAATAAGAAGAAGAAGATGATGATGATGATGAAAAAGAAGAAGAAGAAGTAGCAGAAGATGTGGAGGAGGGAGAAGAAGAGTTTTGAATTATGTAGAACTTATCAGCACACATACACTAAAAAATCTTAAACAATACACTTAAATATCTTCTTATTATACCAAAATTTGCTGCAAATACATGCAAAACTCTTACATTACATTCAATTTAAACCATTAACGATAAATAACAATTTTCACAAACAAAAACAACATTATTCACCTACAGAATCATAAACTACTAATGAAAATATTAACTAGAATTGAACCACACATCAGCCACTTGATTGAATTCAAAACAATAATCAACTTTGTTCTGGTTCAATTGACAATCTGAACTTGAATTATTCATTATTTTCAACGAAATAATTGTTCAAAACTGATTTTAGAGTTTAATTTTGAAAACGTAGAGAACGAACGAAGAGAAACGAGAGAATGCAAAGATGGAAGAGAACGTTGATCAAAAACGTTGAAAAAATTCGAAAATAGAAACAAAATCCTTTCGAAAAAGGCAGTTATATATTTGCGCGATGATTGAAAAATTTGTTAGATAGTGGCGCGTGTGGTGAATTAGGTTAAAGAGACTTGTATAGACTTGTATGGAATAATTACTTGTATGTAGAAAATATTTGTAATAGTAATTAGATTTAGATTTGCACCATATATGAAAATTTAATGTTCTGAAAGGAAAATATAAAAATTTAAAATTTTATAATTAGTTATGAAACAATCTTTATAGCTCTTAAAACTAATATAATCAATTTATAAAAAATATATATAGATTATTTTATTTATAATATAAAATATATAAAAATAGAGTAATATTTTAATAAATAGAATTAATATCAAATAAATAATACCTAATCGATCAATTTTGCAAGTACTGCAATGATCTAATTTCACATTACTTGATTGTTCGTTTAGCATAATTAATAATTCCATTCCAATGATTATTGTCCTTTGGTGATAAACTTGTGATTTTTATATATACGTATGTTTATAAAAAAAATTTATACCTTTAAATTACCATTGTGAAAAGATTATTTAGTTATAGCGATAATAATGTGAATTTTTTATTTGTCAAACATTTCACTTGTCAAAATTAAAGAAATTACAAATGGTCCAATAATTAACGCGGGCACATGGAGAAGTAGAAATAAGACGGCACTACGAGGGCACAAGAACAACCAAAATGGAGATTAGAACTGCAACAGGCCAGGGATGCTAACAACCAAAGGATTCAACCGTTTTAACCGTAATTTAATCAAAATAATCAAATTATGTAATGAAATAATATATAAATTATAAATAAATAGATAAAATATAAATATATTTTAATATAAATCTTAAAATATATGTTTTAGATTCGATCTCCGAATCCTTCTTCGAAACGGTCACTGAACTCAGCAATTCTAAGATTGGCCATCCTCACGACCCAAAGACGGATCAATAACTTCCGATATCCAAAACGGATCAATAACTTCCAATATCATGACTCAACATTAAAATTCAAATCCATCCCTTATCTTAGCTAAACAAAGATAAGATAAAATAACTACCAAAAACTATATAAGGGGGAGCCAGAGGCCCCTCAGGTACTTAATCGTTCCACACACCTTAAATCTCTCATATCTATTCTAACTTGAGTGTCAGAGTGTCTTTGTAGGTACCACCTCCTGCCGCTCCAAAAAGACGATCCAACAATTGCGTCAACTTGCAAGTCCCCGATCCACCTCACAACCCGTACAATAGACTTCTAGTACATTGTTGCCCCCGGAGCATGAGAGCATGCTTGCTTGGTCTCCATGCTGAGTTGTTGGAGAGCCCGGTTCTCTGTAGTCCGGAAGACTGTGAGGGGCCTGAAAAGGACGTGGCGTCATCCTGCCCAATTGGTGGGATGTTGGTGAGTTCCGCTTTTCACGAGTTGGAAAGTCATTAGCTTAGACCTTAACGTCGTTTTTATTGACGAATTTGGTTTTCTATTATTGGGATGCCATGAGCGGCCTGGAAAGGGCGTGACCTCATCTTGTACCGATTGGTGGGATGTTGGTGAGTTTGGCTTTCCGCGAGTTGGAAGACCGTCAGCTCATGCTTGTTTTGTGTGGCCTTTCTGAGCCATTATTGTGAACTTTTCTTAGGCTTCTTGGTGGGCCGATTTCCATACTTTGCTTATTTAGCTTATTTGGATATTTGTTTTGTTGGCCTCGGAGGTGATCGGTTTCTGGGGGTAGCCGTTTAACTTATTTGGATATCCGATTTGTTGGCTTCGCCGGTGATCGATCTCTAGGTCACCATTTTTTATTTGGATATCGGTTTTGTTCGCCTCGGAGTGATCGACCCCCGGGTAGCCGTTTACTTAATTGGATGTCCGTTTTGTTATTTGGATATCCGTTTCGTTGGACTCAAGATGATCGATCCCTAGGTAGCCGTTTACTTATTTTGATATCTGTTTTGTTATTTGGATATTCATTTCGTTGGCCTTGGGATTATCGATCCCCAGGTAGCCGTTTACTTATGTGGTTATCCATTTTGTTATTTGGATATCTGATTCATTGGCCTCAGAGTGATCGATCCCGGGTAGCCGTTTACTTATTTGGATATCTATTTTGTTATTTGGATGTTTTGTTGGCCTAGGGGTGATCGATCCCTGGGTAGCCGTTTATTTATTTGGATACTCGTTTTGTTATTTAGATATTCATTTTGTTGGCATCCGGGTTATCGATCTCCAGATAGCCATTTACTTATTTGGATATCCGTTTCGTTGGCCTCGGGGTGCTCGATCCCCGGGTAGCCATTCACTTATTTGGATATTCGTTTTGTTATTTGGATATCCGTTTCGTTGGCCTCGGGTTCATCGATCCCTGGGTAGTCGTTTACTTATCTGGATATCCGTTTTGTTTGCCTTGGGGTGATCGATCCCCGGGTCACCATTTTTTGTTATTTGGATATCTATTTTTTGGCCTCGGGGTGATCAATTTTCGGGTAGTCGTTTACTTATTTGGATATCCATTTTGATATTTGGATATCTATTTTGTTGGCCTTGGGGTGATGTATCCCTGGGGTAGCCACATTTAGTTCGTGCCCTTAGATGGGAGACGAATCCACATTTCATGATATTTATTTGCTCTATATGGGTAGATTTAATCAAATTTTTTTGCATTTATCTATTGAAATATCATTGTTTCATGATTTTTTCCTAAATTGGGCTTGAAAGTAAAAACAAACTTTTTAGACCATATAATTGCTAAATTTTATTGACTTTAATTTCATTTGATGCCTTGATGTGTTTGCTAAGTGATTTCAGGTTTCTAAGGCAAGTATAGGTTGAAGAAGTGAGAAATGAGCATGCAAAAGAAAAGAAACCATGAAGAAATGGAGTTTAGAAGTTTCAACATCCGTGTGTACACACAGTGATGTATGCGTACGCACAAGTGTGAGCTCATGGCGATGCGTACGTGTTCCAGGGGTTACCTGAAACTGGAGGTCGATCTCGGATGAGATCTTCTGTACTGGTCGGAGATGGCGTGTCCGGCTGGCTGGTGGCAGCCAGAGCTGTTGTGTCCGACTTGTTGGACTTGCTGCACTGCTGATCCTTGGTCACTAGAGGGTGGGGGGTACCTGCAAGAGACTCTGATGCTTAAGTTAGCACAGGTATTAAGCAAGTTTTTTGTAGAATCAGAGTATGAGTTATACCTGGGTGCTCCAGTGTATTTATAATGGTTGTAGAGTGACCTTTCTAGATAAGATAAGTTAGTTATGTTATCTTTGGGTGAGGTCAGCTTATCTTCAACGGAATTGCCCTTATCTCTATAGGCTTGGACTGCCTTTGGATCTAGGTCGTATTCCTTGAATTGGGCCCATTTTTTGGGCTTTCCTGTCGATTTGGCCGAGCTCTTTTGGAAAGAGGTCGGATAGTCTGACCTGAAGAGGTCGGTCGCTTTGTCGTCGATCATCCCGGGTCGGATAGCTCGACCCAGGGTATGATCAGTGCCCCTGCTCGAGCTCGGTCTTTCTTTTGGAGGTCGAGTCTTGGTTTTAGGACTTCGATCCTTCTCGGGTGAAACCGAACTCGAGCATTTTGTCGACTTCCTCTTTTGTAGAACCTTTTTGAATGTAGAACGTTTTCCTCTAAAAGCGCACGCTTTTGTATTAGCGCCTTGTTATGGGGAACGTGCGAGGGTTTAATGCCCCAATTAATTTGGCATTAATTGCCCCGTTTCCCTTAACTTCTTTATTTTTGAACTTTACACTCAGGAAACGGTTTCTCTTCTTCACTCTTTCTTCGTAACTTCTCCCTTTACTCTCTCGCTTTCTGTTTCTGGCTTTGAGTCCATAGCTCCTTCCTACGATGCTTGCTTTGTTGCTGTTTTCGTGGAAGAGGGGTGATTCTGGATTTTGCCTTCCGTTTTTCTGCTTTCTTTTGCAGCTTTTCTCCCATTTTCCACGTTTGGTTCTTCTTCCTTCCTTCCTTTACGCCATTTATTTTGAGAAAGTTTTGATTTTGGCTGGAGAAAGTTTGGATCTTTCTATCTTTGCTTATGCCTGATCGTGGTGTGTTCTGTAGTTTCTTTGCCTCTTTGCATGATTTTTCGCTTTTCCTGTTGGTTGCTGTTTTTAGGGCTTCTGCCTATTGTTAGTGCTTTTGGTTTCGAAGCTTTGAGTGATAATTTTGTTTGATCCTAAAAAAGGAAGTATCTTTAACGCTTTCTACTTGTCGTGCTTTGATGTTTGGGGATGCATGCTTGTTCTTTACTGATAGACTGTAGGAAAATAGTGGTTTTGATGACTTTCTGTGCTTTTTGCATTTTGTCTTTCTCCTATGAAAATGCTCGCTGTTTGAGGTCTTCTATTCTTGTTTGAGAGATGCTGGAATGTAAGTGGTAGTTTTTTCCTGAAACGGTGCTTTGTTACTGCCTCCAAAGGATGCCCCAGGACTTTGGTTTGAGTCTTGGGGTTTTCCTTTCCTTTTTGTTCTTCTGTATCATATTAGTCGAGTTGTTTCACCCTTTGTCCAAGATGCTTTTTAGTAATCCATTCTTCTTTTCTTATTGTAGGATTAGTTGGTCTCATGTCTTCTCGCAATAACATTGTAGAGATGTCTTCCCAGGTTCTTGAGGGCATGGCCGATTGGGTGGACTCAATGGTTCTTATGTGTGTCTCTTTGGTTGATTCCGAGTTTTGTGCCTAGCTTAGGCAGTTTCATAGGGTCTGTAGTTGATGCCAGGGAATTTTGGCCAGTTTCACTGACCTTTTCTTTACTGTTTTTAGGGTAGCTTCATGCATTTCCTTAGAAAATAAGCTAGTTTGGGGGTAGATATTCATTTACATCTTGATTCAAGCATACATTGTGCACTTTACATGATTTCATGAGGATTTTGTATGAATTTAATGACAAATTGGATGTTGCATTTCCCATGACTTGGACTAGAACTTTGATGCACTTTATTGCTTGATTTCATAACAATGGAAGCAAAGAAGAACCACATTAGTAGCTACGTTAGTTACACTAACGTTAACACTAACGTGGAATGGGAGTAAGTTGCAAAGTTAATGAGAAAAGTCATTGCCAATAACGCTCTCGAAGCCATCATTGCCCACGTTAAGAGTCACGTTAACTAAGCTAACGTGAACTCTAATGTGGAAGAAAGGAAATGGAGCCAACGTTAGTGACACTTAACATTATCACTAACGTTGGACCAAGCTCATAAGTGGCCACGTTAGTTGCCACGTTAACTTAGTTAACGTGGCCTCTAACGTTAAGAAGAAAAGGGGGACGCCAATGTTAGTGTTATTCAACATTCTCACTAACGTTAGCCAAGTCCAAGAAGCCACGTTAACTCCCACGTTAACCTAGTTAACGTGGAAGCTAGCGTGAAGAAACTAGGTGGTCGACAACATTAGTGACACCAAACATTGTCACTAACGTTGGGATGAACACACACTATCCCCAAGAGGCAACGTTAACTCCCACGTTAACCTAGTTAACGTGGAAGTTAACGTGAAGAAGAAAGATTGTCGACAACGTTAGTGACACCAAACATTGACACTAACGTTGGAAGGAGCCAACACAAGCCACAATGAGCCACGTTAACTTCCACGTTAACTTAGTTAACGTGGAAGCTAACGTGAGGAGAGGGATGATGAGCCAACGTTAGTGACATTCAACTTTGTCACTAATGTTGGAGATGGCTAGCACAGCCACGTTAGAAGCCACGTTAACCTAGTTAACGTGGACTCAAACGTGGGAGCTAAGGGGCACATTGGAACGTTAGTGACAATGTTAAGTGTCACTAACGTTCTCGAAGGTTGTCAAGCCTACGTTAAAAGAGCCACGTTAACTAAGTTAACATGGACTCTAACGTAGGGAATGGGGAGGCTTCTCAACGTTATTGGGAAAGTTGAGTCCCAATAACGTGCGCGATGGACAAAGAGGCAACGTTAGTGGCAACGTTTGTGCCACTAACGTTGAGGTTAACGTGGCTCTTACTTGGGTGAGGAACGTTAGTGAAAAAGTTGAATGTCACTAAAGTTCTCGAACCCATATTTTCACTGAACGTTAACACCACTAACGTCCTGAGCTAAAGTCTCTGCCCACTTCACACTTTCTCTCTGCAAGTAAAGCCAAGCCCAATGAAGAAGATAACTGCTTCAAACTCAAGATCCAAAGGCCCAGACCCAAGACTTGAAGAACCAACTAGAAGAGTAGAAGAGTAGTATATATAGGAGTAGCTTTGAATTATTTAGGGAATTGGAAAATTATAGGGAGCCTCTTGGCATAGAACTACTCTCTGTATTTTACTTTCTCTGCACTTCTAGTTTCATCATGTATTCTCCATCTTTGTTTTCATTTTCCAGAGCTATGAACAACTAAACCCCTTTCATTGGGTTAGGGAGCTCTGTTGTAATTTGATGGATCAATACTAGTTTTCATTATTCTTCTTCTATATTTTCTCTTGATTTTACTTGAAAGCTTTTGATCTTCATCCAATTGGATAGTTATCTTGGAAAAGAAGCTATTCATACTTGGATCTCTTCTGAACCTTGAAAGAGGAATGAAGAGATCATGCTAGAAATGCTTTCTCATGCTGGACCAAATTGGGTTTGGATGGATATGTGACTATAATCCTCTCACCACTTGATTTGGGAAATGCATGTGGTATAATCAATGACCATACTTCATCTCTTCTCATAAGCAATTGACCAAGGAATTGGCTATTGATCAAGATTTGAGAGATTGAATTACAAGAAATTGTAATTCAATCACTTAAGATTGCCAAGGAGATCAATGAGTGCATTGATTGAGGAAGAGTTGAAAATGAAATTGATCCGGAGATTGCAACATCTCCTAAGCCCAATGAACTTCCCATTTCTGATCTTACACATTCTCTTTAATTTCTGTCATTTACTTTTATGAGCAATTCCCCCATTCCCATTTAAGATTCTGCAATTTACTTTCCGTCATTTACATGCAGCTTTTTATTTCTAGCATTTACTTTTCTGTTATTTACTTTCCCGCCATTTAATTTTCTGCAATTCTCAACTCAAATTCTGATTCGCTCAACTAGAACATTCCTCTAATTAAAGTTGCTTGATCAATCAATCCCTGTGGGATTCGACCTCACTCTATTGTGAGTTTTTACTTGACGACAAATTCGGTACACTTACCGAAGGAAATTTGTTATGAGACAAGTTTTCCATGCATCAAGTTTATGGCGCCGTTGCCGGGGATTGATTGTGCATCAACAATGATTAAATTGGAAGATAACTAGATTGAGCATTTTTGTTTTGTTTGATCTAATTTTCTGTTTGAGTAGTGTACTTTTTGTTTTAGTTAATTTCTTCCCTTCCCCCTACTTTTTCTTTGTTATTTACAATTCATTTCACTAACCCACTAACTGTTTGATATATTGCATCACTCACACTAACAATAATTCTGACAGATATACTTTCTGCACCTATTCTCTTTGCTTGTACTTGTTGGTTGTATGACAGGGAGAAGAAGCGGGGCTTCAACTTCCTTTGATTCTGAACCTGAGAGAATCTTCCTTAGACTAAGGAGGGAGGCAAGAGAAAAACGTGTAGTTGGTGCTGAAGAAGAAGAGGAACACTTTGAGGAATACTTTAAACCAAACATGGAAGAAAACATGGAAAACCATCGTGAAGAAGAAGCTCACAACCATGGCGGAAGAGGACGAGCAAATCATGCTGGGGAGGATAGAAGAGTTTTAGGCTCTTACATCAATCCAAACCCAGGAAACTGTGGAAATAGCATTCAAAAGCCAACCATCCATGCCAACAATTTTGAACTAAAATCACAGCTCATCACCCTTGTTCAGAACAACTGTTTGTTCGGAGGAAGTGTCCAAGAAGACCCCAATCAACATCTAACCACCTTCCTGAGAGTATGTGACATAGTGAAGTCTAATGGTGTTCATCCTGACGCCTATAGACTGCTCTTATTTCCATTCTCACTCAAGGATAAGGCAGCCAAGTGGCTGGAGTCTTTCCCAAAGGAGAGCTTGACAACTTGGGAAGATGTGGTGAACAAATTCTTAGCAAGATTTTACCTTTCTCAACGAATCAATAGGCTGAGAGCTGAGGTCCAAACTTTCAGGCAATAAGATGGTGAGACTCTATATGAAGCATGGGAGAGGTTTAAAGACCTAACACGGAGGTGCCCACCAGATATGTTCAATGAATGGGTGCAGCTGCACATTTTCTATGAAGGGCTCTCTTATGAGTCAAAGAAGGCCATAGACCATTCATCCGGAGGATCTTTGAACAAGAAGAAGACCATTGAGGAGGCCATAGATGTCATTGAAACTGTAGCAGAGAATGACTACTTTTATGCTACCGAAAGAGGGAACACAAGAGGAGTAATGGAGCTAAATAATGTAGATGCTCTGCTGGCCCAAAACAAGCTCATTACCCAATAACTGGCTGACCTCACCAAGAAGATAGAGAGGAACCAAGTAGCAGCAATCACCACTTCATCAACAACCCAAGAAGGAGTGAATGAAGAAGCAGAGGGAAGTCAGGAGCAAGCCAACTACATTGGGAATTCACCTAGACAAAACCATGATCCATACTCCAAGACCTACAACCCTGGATGGAGGAATCACCCAAACTTTGGGTGGGAAAATCAACAAGACCAAAGCCTTGATCAAAGATGCCCAAATCCCAACAATGCAGCCCACCAACACTTCACATCTAGACCATATCAACACTTCCATAACAACACCTCTCCACATTCATATCAAGGCCAAAATAACCCTCCTAAGCCTGACCTATCATCATTAGATGACAGAATATCAAGGATTGAGAATCTACTTGAAGGCATAGGCAAGGAGATTCAAGACAACAAGGTGTTCAAGGAGGAAGTGCGAGCCAGTTTCAAGAACCAGGGAGACACAATCAAGAGGTTGGAATCTCAAGTGGGGTATCTCTCTGAACAAATTCCCAAACCCACAGATGGATTCCCAAGTGACACAGAGAAGAATCCGAGAGGTGAAACAAAGAAAGTAAGATGGGAAGATTGCAAGATGGTCACTATAAGTGATAAGGAGACTGTCGACAAGCCAAGCAAGCTGTCAGAACAACCTGAAGATACCTCACTAGAGAAGAAGGAAAAAGATCATCAAGAACCAGAAATCTCACAACAGGAGCTGCTGAGACTCTATGCACCTTTTCCCCAACTGCTCAATGGTGCTGTGGAGAAGAGAATATACTCAAGGTTTCTAGATTTGTTTGCATCTCTGCATGTTAACATACCATTCATCAAGACTATTCAACAAATGCCTGCATACATCAAGTATATGAAGGAGCTGCTTCCCAGGAAAAGCTCACTCAAGGGAGGCCAAACTATAGTGATGAACAAGGAGTGCAGTGCCCTCATTCAACCACAGTTGCCTACGAAAAGAAAAGATCCAGGGAGTTTTCATGTCCCCTGTGCCATAGGGGAAACAATGTTTGATAGAGCACTCTGCAATTTGGGAGCAAGCATCAACTTAATGCCCTTATCCCTGGTGAAGAGGCTGCAGATCAATGAGATATTACTCACAGATGTAGTCATCAGGCTGGCTGACAAAACTCAAAAACAAGCAATAGGGGTGGTGGAAAATGTGTTGTTAAAGGTTGGGAAATACTTTCTTCCCACAGACTTTGTCATCTTGGACATGGAAGAGAGTCACACGCACCCAGTCATATTGGGAAGACCATTCCTAGCTACAGCCAGAGCACTCATAGATGTGGAGCGAGGGGAGCTAATATTGAGGATCCATGATGAATGACTCAGTTTTAATGTCTTCAAACTCTCGCAAGAAGCAGACCAAGAAAACAAAGAACCAAGCAAAGATCATAATGAGCTGACAGAGGAAGCAAGCACTGAAGCACAACCAGCCCATCTGGGAAAGCCCTTGGTTGATGAACAAGGAAATAAGCAGTTGTCACAACTCAAGGAAAAGCTGGAGGAACCTAAACCACCAGAGACATGTGAAGACAACAACAAAATTCTCTTAGAAGAAGAAGTCACCAAGAGCAAGGCAACATCAAAAGGGACAAAGAAGAAGGTACCAAGGGGGTGGAGGAACAAGAAGATCCTTACGGAAGACTTCTCTCCAGGAGATAAAGTGATCTCAGCTTACTTCCCAGATATCCCCCCTAATCTCTCCACTGTACCATCTTAGTTACCTAAGGTCTTCACTATCAACAGAGTTCTCTCCTTGGAACATGTAGAGATCATTGATACAACCAATGGATATAAGTCCAAGGCAAGAGGGGAGGACTTGAAGCATTATCAACCTCCCTGATGAAGGAGAAACGTCAAGCTAGTGACGCTAAAGAAGTGCTTCATGGGAGGCAACCCATGTTTTATTAGCTTTTACTAGTGAATAAGTCAATATTCATGAATTCCAACCCAAACTTGACAAATACTTGGTGAAATCCTTATATTACAATATATAGTGAAGAACAAGTTTGGTGTTCAAAGCGTGCCAAGAAAGCATGAATGCAATGATGCACATAAACTTGTTATGCTACGATTTAGGAAATTGCACGATCGGCAAAATTCCTTCCGGCAAGTGCACCGGTTATCGTCGTCAAGTAAAAACTCACAATAGAGTGAGGTCGAATCCCACAAGGATTGGTTGAGTGAGCAATTCGGATTAGAAGTGTGTTCTAGTTGAGCGGAATCAAGATTTGAGATGAGAATTGCGGAATGTAAATTTGGCGGGAAAAGTAAATGACAAGAAAATTAAATGGCTGAATCTTAAATTGCATGAATTAAAGAGCAGAATGTAAATTGCTGAAATTAAAAGGGAATGGGGGTGATTGCAAGAATGGAGTTGCAGAATGTAAATAGAAAGTGGAAGTCAGAAATGGGGAATTCATTGGGTTTAGGAGATATTGAAATCTCCGAATCAAAACATGTTTATCTCTTCCTCAACCAATGCGTTCATTAAATTTTGCTTGGCAATCTTATATGATTGGATCCCAATTCCTTGGCTCACCAATGCTCTCTAAAAACAAACAAATTCCCAATCCCTTGGTTTAAATGTTCATAAGAAGAGATGATGCTTGATCACTGATTATACCACACAATTTCATGAACCACAATTTGGTAGGATTACATGTCACAATATCCATCCAAACCCCAATCCAATCCACTGTGAGAAAGCTTCTCTAGCATGAATCCTCCATTCCTTTCCCAAGGCTCCGAAGGATTCCAAGTATGAGTAGTTTCTTTCCCAAGACAACTACTCAATGGAATTAGATCGAGAAGCTTTCTAACAAAATTCAAGAGAAAAGATTGAAGAAGAAGATACACTATTATTGATTCATTGAATTACAATAGAGCTCCCTAACCCAATGAAAGGGGGTTTAGTGAATCATAGCTCTGAATTCAATTACAAAGAAAAGGAAAACTAGCTAGAAGTGAAAGTAAAAGTCCTCTCTAACTTAACTTCTATCCTATTTATACACTTTCTATATTGAGCTTCAGTTGTGCTTCTTGGGCTTTGAGGCCTCTCCTTGCTTTCCTTTTGCCTTGGGTTTATGATCCATAACCTTGATGAGGTTGTTGATCCAAATCCTGTAACATTTATTGAGCCAATTTAGTGATAATCAAATAATGACACATGACTCAATAAATTGAGATTTCAAACTCATCAATCCTTCAGGCCCAATCCCATAAACCATGATATTCAATTGGGTTTCATACCAAAGTAAGTTTAAGTTAATATTTGTGCTCAAAGACTAACTTAAATCACAATATTTTTGGCCCAGAAACCTTTTCCAAGAGTGGCGTTTAAGTTGTAGTTTAAGCTTAAACTGCAGCTTAAACGCCAGACACTTCCAGTGAGGCCTTTTGTAGAAGCACGTTTAAGCTTCAGTTAAGGTTAAACTGAAGCTTAAACGTGGAAATGGAAGAAGGTAGCCCTGGAGAGTCATGTAGTCGAACACGTTTAAGCTTCAGTTTAAGGTTAAACTGAAGCTTAAACGTGGAGATAGGAAAGGCAGCCCTGGAGGTCGAACACGTTTAACCTCCAGTTTGAGGTCAAACTGGAGGTTAAACGTGGAAAAGGGTGGAGGCATACTGGAGGTCGAACACGTTTAACCTCCAGTTTGAGGTCAAACTGGAGGTTAAACGTGGAAGCTTGGAATGGTGGCCCTGGAGGTGTCGAACACGTTTAACCTCCAGTTTGAGGTCAAACTGGAGGTTAAACGTGGAGATGGAGAGAGCAACCCTGGAGTTGAAAAGCTATCGAACACGTTTAAGCTCCAGTTTGAGTCAAACTGGAGCTTAAACGTGGAATGGCTCCCTGGTACTCTTCCTGGTTCTGGCGTTTAACCTCCAGTTTGAGGTCAAACTGGAGGTTAAACGTGGAACTCCTCCCTGGGTGGCATATTCATTCTGGCGTTTAACCTCCAGTTTGAGGTCAAACTGGAGGTTAAACGTGGAATGCTCCTTAAGTGAGGCTTTTCATTCTGGCGTTTAACCTCCAGTTTGAGGTCAAACTGGAGGTTAAACTTCAATCCCAGCATTTCTTATCCTTCATGATTTTGGCGTTTAAGCTCCAGTTTAGGCTTAAACTGGAACTTAAACTCCACATGTGATATTCAAGCTTCCTTTATTGATTTTGTTGCTTCCTTGCTTAGCCTCTTCTTCCCTGAAATCATCCAAACAATTGCATCAAAGTCTTGCAAAATTTCATGAGAAATCTTTCATTCATAGCATTTAAGTAATATAACTAAAACTCATGGAATTTGCATCAAAATCACATTGTTTGGATGGTTCATTACTTTGTTCTTCATTTAACCATTTTTGGTTACTTTAAGCTCAAGAAAATGCATAAAACAACTAAAACTAACAGAAAAATGCTAGTGAAACTAGCCTATGATGCCTTGGCATCACAACACCAAACTTAATACTTGCTTGTCCCTAAGCAAGTCCTGAGTTATTTGAGAAGAAAGTATGAAACAGAAAGCAATTACATTGGCTATATTAGCAAGCATTTGAAGTTCATCAGAAGGGTTTTATGCAGAAAGTTGCAGCATCACTTTTTCATACTTATCAGGTAGGATTATCACTTTTTCATTGCATCTTATCAAAAATTGCACTTTTCTCTTCTTTGTTTTTCTTTTCTTTTTCTTAGAGCTTCTTTTGCTCCTTGTTTGCTTAGTGTCATGTGTTGCACAAGCCTTTGGCATTTTCTTTTTCTTATCAGTGCACTACACATATCCACCTTAGGTATTTTAGTTCACATTTCTTCTTGAGACATTGGTGCCCAGCACCTCTTTGTGTGACTAAATGTTTTGTATTTAGGTTGCTCTTGATAATGGACTTTTGGTTGATAATCCCGGGTTAGTTAACCCAAGTTACCAAGTGTTGAAACACTCCTCAGAACCTATTCATCCAAGCATATCCTTAATACATAAACACCACAGGCATTTGTCTCAGAAGTTCAAACCATTGGTACCTAGCTTATTTTCTCAATTTTTTTGCTTTTTGGTTGCCTTTTTCCGTGGCTTTTTCTTTTTCTTTTTCTTTCTTTTTCATGGCCAAAGACATTTATTCATCAAGATCCATAGACAATGTTCACTTTCTACATAAAAAAAAATGATAATTCTACACTCTAATTTTAGTGATCTGACTAAACAATCAAGCATGCATACCACCACTTAATTCTACTTGATTGTCACTAATTTAGCCAAGTTACTTTTGTTCAAACTTTTCTTTTATTTTTGGAAACAGAACAAGCATGGCACGCACTTGTTTAAGAAGGTGAAGTTATATCCAAACATCTAGGCATTCACTTTATTCAAAGCAATTAACAAACACACATACTAAAAAAAACGACTCATAAAAAAAACTCCACATAACACTTAAATGACTCATGATGAAAACTCGTTCATAAAGACAATTCACCAATTATCATTTGATTATTAAGGAACGAGACCACCTCTTATTTATTGCTTGGTTCTTCTTAATTCTTGGGATCCTGCTTCTTCTTGCTTCCTGCCTCTTTTTGACCACTTGTGCCTCCCTTGTCTTTTCTTATGAGCTTTTTCCAGAATCCAGCTTTTTTCATCGTTTCTTCCACTCCTTTTTCAAGGATCATTGCCTTGTTTATTTCTCCTTCTTTCCTCCCTTTGAAATACTCATCATAAGCTGGGAATGCTGGGTCCATCTTGTGTAGATGTTCCCCTATGTAGTTAAGCTTGATTTGCGAACTGATGTTGTAATCAGCTTGGACTGAGTATCTTGCATTCTGTAAAGTGGTGGCTTCCTTGATTGCCAAGACATTGGCATCTTGGTGTTGGCATATGTGGCTGAAGGATTCCTGTAAGTGTAAATTTTGTTCCCTTTGCAGATCGAAGAATCTTGATTCAAAGTTCCTTTGCATATCCATCATTTTTAGATGAAAGTCCTCTTGTCTCTCCTGAGACCTCATGTATTGTTGAGACATTCCTTCCATGATTTCCTGCATTCTGCTCATATCCATGGGGTCTCTGGGAATTCATTGTCTTCTTTCAGGAGTTGCTTGCTCTTCTTGCTCTTCTTCTCTATCTTCTCCTTCCTGTCTTTCTTGTTCTGCTTCTTGCTCGGCTTCCACTTGTTGCCCTTCTTCATTTCTTCTTCTTGTATGTCTTGGAGGAGTTGGGCCAAGAGTCATTCTGTGCGCAGTTATGGCCAGTCCAGGATATAGCCAATTAGGTCTTTCATCCTCAAGTGGTACTTGGGCATCGATGCATAGTCTAATGATAGTGCTAGGGAAGTGGAGCCAGGATTCAGGGTCACTTTTCTCACTAAACTCTTGTATCTGTTCAGCAATGAGTTTATGAACTTTGATCTCTCCTCCAACCATAATGCAATGTAGCAAGATGGCTCTTTTAGGGACTATTTCTGAAGAGTTTGCAGTGGGTAGGATGGATCTCCTAACTATTGCATACCACCCTTTAGCTTCAGGTGTTAGGTCTCCCCTTCTCAAGACTCTTGGAGCCCCTCTTGTTTTTCTCACCCATTCAGCTCTGATGGCACAAAGGTCTTCAGCAATAGTTGTATAGTCAGGTTCTCCTATCATCCTTTCTTCATAACTTGCTTGGCTGAAATGTATGTTTTTCAGGCCAAGAGTTTTCATGATTGCTTTAGGACTGAAGTCAACTTCCACCCCTCTCACATAGCTTTTGTATGTGGGGTTCTTGGTTTGATCCTCCCTTACTGCATTTGCATAAAACTCTTTCACCAAGTTGATGTTGATTCTAGTGATTGGCTTAGTTAGGAGCTCCCACTTCCTCTTTTTGATCTTTTCCCAAACACCTGGGAACTCATCCTTTTCAAGGTCAAAGGGAACCTCAGCTAGTACCGTTTTAGGTCTCATCCATTCGGCTTGAATCTCATGGAACACTGATCTGTATCTCCATGCATCGAATTCCCTGTTTTCCTCCATTGGCTGCTTGTCTTTTCTTCTTTTGTGGCTAGATGAAGCTGCCATTGGTTTTTTTTTTTAGTTTTGGTAAGTGACAAGCTAAAGTTGACAAGGTGAAGCAAGAAGTGTTGTTGGAGGTGTGGTGAGGTTGTTTTCGGCAAGAGATAGTTATGCTGTGATGAAGGAAAATGTGTATGAAGGAGAATTGGTGGTGTGGGACTCGTTCCCCAAGTGGTTCTTTATAGTGCCCAAGAGTGAAAAATGAACGGCTAGGGTGGTTTGTGAAGGGTGGCTTGATGGTAAATATATGAATTGTAGATAAGGACGATTGGCTTTTCATTTTCTTGGAAGTATTCTGGATGCATTAGGTTGTACATGTAGCTTTCTTTTCTTGCAGAACTTCCTTTTCCCATGTGTTAGTTTCAAAGATTTGTGAATTTTCTTTTTGACCAAGCACGTACCTCCCTTTGTCTTTTTCCTCCATTTTTGTCTTTTCTTTTGTACCTGCACAAACAAACAAATTTGCTATCATTTTTCGGTCCATGTGAATTATGAATAGTATTTGCACATGTAAATCAATGCTTGTCTTTATGAGCTTATAGCCGTGACTTCTACATGTATGCACACTTATTATTTGGACACCAAACTTAGTGTTTGGTTAAGTCTCCTGATGACATGAAATCCATATTGGTTGTCCTTAATGAGTGTGCATAATTCTAATAAATCATAGTCACCTTGGCTCTTTGATTCTAAACAAAGTGACTAACCTAAGTAATTGAAACCAAAGTATTAAAACATGTGAATGGTATACTTGTCATGAATTTTGAGATCCAGAGGAACTTCTTGCTTTTCATAAACTGTGTTCAAAAAGAACACCAAACTTAATGTTTGGTTGTGCACCTTGAATGAAAGATGGAATTCAATTCGAGTAAGATTTGGGAGTGCCATCAAGCACACCAAACTTAGAGACCCATCGTAATTTACATGCAAGGTTTAGTGCACTTAATCAATAGTTGTCCTGAGGATTCAAGTTCATGCATAAGAAACCATGCTTTATTAGATGAAAAGCAAAGCACTAAAGATTAAGGATACTAAAAACATGGGTTGCCTCCCATGAAGCGCTTCTTTAACGTCACTAGCTTGACGGTTGTCCCTTGTTAGGGTGGATTGTAGTGCTTGACGTCCTCTCCTCTCACTATGAAAACGTCCCCACTTGATTCATTCATGACCTCTAAATGTTCCATAGAAAGAACTTTCCTGATTGTGAACACTTGAGGGAGCTGGGAAGGAATGGTTTTGAGGCCAGGTGGGATTGGCAGATAATGACTTGATATCACGTTATCTCCCGGAGAAAAACCTTCAGTGGGAATTTTCTTGTTTCTCCATCCTCTTGGCAATCTCCCTATCACTCTTCCCTTTCTCTTGAGGATTTCTTCATTGACCTTTATGTCAGGAGGATCCTTCTGATCTGTTTCCACTGATTCTTGTGGCTCTAACTCTTGCAACTCTTGTTTGCCTTCCAATGACTGTTTTAGAGTCTCAGCTGCTGGATTACTTTCCTCCAAACACGGATGGCTACTATCATCTTTAGGCTTTTCAGGTTCTGGTTCAGGCTCAGATGCAGGTTTGAAGACTTTGAAAATGAGCTGTTCATCATGTATTCTCAGAATTAGCTCTCCTTGTTCTACATCTATGAGTGCTCTAGTAGTGGCTAGAAATGGTCTGCCCAGAATGATAGGGTGTAAGTAGCTTTCCTCCATGTCCACAATGACAAAGTCTGTGGGGAAATAATAATCCCCCACTTTCACCAGCACATTTTCAACTACCCCTTCAGCTTGCTTCTGAGTTTTGTCAGCCAGTTGTATGATTACATCAGTGGATCTCACCTCATTCAGTTGTAGCCTCTTCATAAGAGTTAGAGGCATCACATTTATGCTAGCTCCTAGATCACAGAATCCTCTGTCAATTTTTGTTTCCCCTATGATGCAAGGGATATGAAAACTTCCTGGGTCCGTTTTCTTAGAGAGTGTGTCCTTCTTGATGAGAGCACTGCATTCTTTGTTCATTGTTACTGTTTGTCCTCCCTTCAAAACTCTTTTTTTGCTTAACAATTCCTTTAAATACTTGATGTGTGTGGGCATTTGATGAAGAATCTCAAGAAAGGGAATATTGACATGAAGAGAGTTAAATGTCTCTAGAAACCTTGAGTAGGTTTTCCTTTTTTCACCTCCTCCTAACCTCTCAGGAAAAGGTGCTTTTGGTTGGTATATTTCCATCATGCCTTTTTGCAGTTCCTTGGCTTGCTCAGTTCCACCTTCTTGCTTAACTTCTTCCACACCTTCCTTCAAGATTTCTGGTTCCTGCTCTGAGGGCCTGATTCCTTCTTCTTCTGAGACTTCCTTCATTATGGTGATGGCTTTGCATTCTTCCCATCTTACTCTCTTTTGTTCCCCTTTAGGATTCTTTTCTGTGTCACTAGGGAACACTGCAGTTGATTTGGGTGCCTGTTGAGATAGCTCTCCTACTTGAGATTCCATCCTTTTGAGTTTTTCACCATGGTTTCTTAAGGTAGTTCTCACATCATCCCTGAAGCTCTTCAGTTCAATGATGTCTTGACTCATGGTTGCCATAATTCCTTCTATTCAGTTTAATTGATCTTGAAATTGTTGGTTCGGATTAGGTTGGGTATGTTGATTATCTTGGCCATGATATGATGATTGGGGGTAAGTGTTTTGTGTGGCTTGGTATGATCTTTGGTTGGAGTTTTGGTATGTGGAATTGTTTTGTTGGTTGTGGTTGTAAGGTTTGTGGTTTTGTGGTTGGGTTTGTTGGTTTCCCCACCCAAAGTTTGGGTGGTTTCTCCAGCCTGGGTTGTAAGTGTTGGAATGTGGATCATATGATTGCCTTCCCACATAGTTAGCCTCATCCCAATCACCTCCTTCAATGCCTACTTCCTCTTGATCTTGTGTGTGTATTGTAGCCACTTGCTTTGTTTCTAATTGCCTGGTAAGCTCTGCTAGTTGCTTGGAAAACACCTTGTTTTGGGCTAGAATTGTATCAACATGGTTCAGCTCCATGACTCCCTTAGTGTTGTGTCTTTCTGATGCATAGTAGTACTCATTCTCAGCCACTGTCTCGATCACTTCAATGGCTTCTTCCACAGTCTTTTTCCTGTTCAATGAACCTCCTGATGAATGGTCTACAGCCTTCCTTGATTCATAAGAGAGCCCATCATAGAAGATGTGCAGTTGCACCCAATCATGGAACATGTTTGGTGGGCATTTCCTTGTCAAGTCCTTGAATCTCTCCCATGCCTCGTAGAGAGTTTCACCATCTTGTTGTCTAAAAGTCTGAACCTCAGATCGAAGCCTATTGACCTTTTGTGGAGGGTAGAAACGTGCCAGAAACTTGCTTTCCACCTCATCCCATGTTGTTAGACTCTCCCTTGGGAATGATTCCAGCCACTTAGCTGCTTTGTCCCTAAGTGAAAATGGGAACAAAAGCAGTTTATAGGCATCTTCCTGGACTCCATTGGACTTCACAGTGTCACAAATTCTCAGGAATTTTGTGAGATGTTGGTTTGGGTCTTCATTAGCACTTCCTCCAAAGGAACAATGATTTTCCACAAGTGATATTAGCTGTGGCTTGAGCTCAAAATTGTTGGCCTGAATGGGTGGTTTCTGGATGCTACTACCACAATTCCCAGAGGTTGGGTTTATGTATGAACTAAGAACCCTCCTCTCAGGGATGGCATCGTTTCCATCAGCTCTCTCATGGTTGTGAACTTCTCTATCCATGTTGAGATCTAAAGCTTCCTCAAAATTGTCCTCAGATTCTCCTTCAGATTCCTCTTCTCCCACTACTCTCTTCCCTCTTGCTTCCCTTCTAAGTCTATGAAGGGTCCTCTCTGGTTCGGTATATGGAGGAGTTGATGTCTCTCCTCTCCTACCTGTCATACAAGAACACAGCTCAAACACAAACAAGTGAAATACTCTTGGTTAATGGAAGAGTATGGTTAGCTCAATTGAGGAATTAATTCAAACAGTTAGTGAGTCAGTGAGTTAGTTGCATGAGTTTAAAGGCATAAAGAAGGAAAGCATGTAACCAAGTGCAGGAATTAAAATTCAACAAGTATCTTGAACAGAATTAACAAAGCAAGAGAAAATTGCTCAATCTAGTTAGCTTCCAATTTGAGAATTGTCAATCGAAAACCAATCCCCGGCAACGGCGCCATAAACTTGATGCACATAAACTTGTTATGCTACGATTTAGGAAATTGCACGATCGGCAAAATTCCTTCCGGCAAGTGCACCGGTTATCGTCGTCAAGTAAAAACTCACAATAGAGTGAGGTCGAATCCCACAAGGATTGGTTGAGTGAGCAATTCGGATTAGAAGTGTGTTCTAGTTGAGCGGAATCAAGATTTGAGATGAGAATTGCGGAATGTAAATTTGGCGGGAAAAGTAAATGACAAGAAAATTAAATGGCTGAATCTTAAATTGCATGAATTAAAGAGCAGAATGTAAATTGCTGAAATTAAAAGGGAATGGGGGTGATTGCAAGAATGGAGTTGCAGAATGTAAATAGAAAGTGGAAGTCAGAAATGGGGAATTCATTGGGTTTAGGAGATATTGAAATCTCCGAATCAAAACATGTTTATCTCTTCCTCAACCAATGCGTTCATTAAATTTTGCTTGGCAATCTTATATGATTGGATCCCAATTCCTTGGCTCACCAATGCTCTCTAAAAACAAACAAATTCCCAATCCCTTGGTTTAAATGTTCATAAGAAGAGATGATGCTTGATCACTGATTATACCACACAATTTCATGAACCACAATTTGGTAGGATTACATGTCACAATATCCATCCAAACCCCAATCCAATCCACTGTGAGAAAGCTTCTCTAGCATGAATCCTCCATTCCTTTCCCAAGGCTCCGAAGGATTCCAAGTATGAGTAGTTTCTTTCCCAAGACAACTACTCAATGGAATTAGATCGAGAAGCTTTCTAACAAAATTCAAGAGAAAAGATTGAAGAAGAAGATACACTATTATTGATTCATTGAATTACAATAGAGCTCCCTAACCTAATGAAAGGGGGTTTAGTGAATCATAGCTCTGAATTCAATTACAAAGAAAAGGAAAACTAGCTAGAAGTGAAAGTAAAAGTCCTCTCTAACTTAACTTCTATCCTATTTATACACTTTCTATATTGAGCTTCAGTTGTGCTTCTTGGGCTTTGAGGCCTCTCCTTGCTTTCCTTTTGACTTGGGTTTATGATCCATAACCTTGATGAGGTTGTTGATCCAAATCCTGTAACATTTATTGAGCCAATTTAGTGATAATCAAATAATGACACATGACTCAATAAATTGAGATTTCAAACTCATCAATCCTTCAGGCCCAATCCCATAAACCATGATATTCAATTGGGTTTCATACCAAAGTAAGTTTAAGTTAATATTTGTGCTCAAAGACTAACTTAAATCACAATATTTTTGGCCCAGAAACCTTTTCCAAGAGTGGCGTTTAAGTTGTAGTTTAAGCTTAAACTGCAGCTTAAACGCCAGACACTTCCAGTGAGGCCTTTTGTAGAAGCACGTTTAAGCTTCAGTTAAGGTTAAACTGAAGCTTAAACGTGGAAATGGAAGAAGGTAGCCCTGGAGAGTCATGTAGTCGAACACGTTTAAGCTTCAGTTTAAGGTTAAACTGAAGCTTAAACGTGGAGATAGGAAAGGCAGCCCTGGAGGTCGAACACGTTTAACCTCCAGTTTGAGGTCAAACTGGAGGTTAAACGTGGAAAAGGGTGGAGGCATACTGGAGGTCGAACACGTTTAACCTCCAGTTTGAGGTCAAACTGGAGGTTAAACGTGGAAGCTTGGAATGGTGGCCCTGGAGGTGTCGAACACGTTTAACCTCCAGTTTGAGGTCAAACTGGAGGTTAAACGTGGAGATGGAGAGAGCAACCCTGGAGTTGAAAAGCTATCGAACACGTTTAAGCTCCAGTTTGAGTCAAACTGGAGCTTAAACGTGGAATGGCTCCCTGGTACTCTTCCTGGTTCTGGCGTTTAACCTCCAGTTTGAGGTCAAACTGGAGGTTAAACGTGGAACTCCTCCCTGGGTGGCATATTCATTCTGGCGTTTAACCTCCAGTTTGAGGTCAAAATGGAGGTTAAACGTGGAATGCTCCTTAAGTGAGGCTTTTCATTCTGGCGTTTAACCTCCAGTTTGAGGTCAAACTGGAGGTTAAACTTCAATCCCAGTATTTCTTATCCTTCATGATTTTGGCGTTTAAGCTCCAGTTTAGGCTTAAACTGGAACTTAAACTCCACATGTGATATTCAAGCTTCCTTTATTGATTTTGTTGCTTCCTTGCTTAGCCTCTTCTTCCCTGAAATCATCCAAACAATTGCATCAAAGTCTTGCAAAATTTCATGAGAAATCTTTCATTCATAGCATTTAAGTAATATAACTAAAACTCATGGAATTTGCATCAAAATCACATTGTTTGGATGGTTCATTACTTTGTTCTTCATTTAACCATTTTTGGTTACTTTAAGCTCAAGAAAATGCATAAAACAACTAAAACTAACAGAAAAATGCTAGTGAAACTAGCCTATGATGCCTTGGCATCATGCAACTGAGAGCATGCTAGTCTTGGAGCTTTGAACAGAACTTTTCATCACAGTGCTCCAAACTAAGTTTGGTGTCACCCCATGGTGCCACCAATGTGCATATAAGGATACACAGTTAGTTAGTTAGTTGGAGTTCATGAATAAACAAAATCTTTTCTTCTTTTTATTAGTTTAGTCGTAAAGTTTAAATACTTTTTAGGACATTAATTTTTCTTATTTTATAGGGAAAAGGAGAGGAGCATTGAAGGGGATTGATTGGACAACTAAATGAAGAGGGCTCGGACACCACCAAAGGAGGGACTACACACTTGTTCTAAAAAGGAAATGTATTGGAAAATGTTGACATGCAATATTCAAAAGAATGAGACCCTTGAAGACCGAGCAATCTCCATCATAAAGTGGTGATCCTTGACCTTTATCCATGCACAACCCCAACCGTCCATCAAGCAACCACTCCATTAATCCACACCCTTGATCCACTCATCACTTCTCTATATAAGTGGATCTAATCCGCACCATCTCCACATTCGAAATTCTTATCCCTTGCACTTCACTTTCCAGCAACTAGTTCTCCAACTTCCCACTCTCTAAATCCTACATTTCTTCCGTTCACTACACCATTTTCGCATTAACTTCATTCATGGCAGCATCAAGCTCCAAGAGGCAAAAGAGGAAGGAACCAATGGAGAGCATTCCTTTTGATGAGAAGAGATTCAAAACTGCCTTCCATGAACGAGAATTTAAGCGGATCAAGCTCAAAAAGATAATGCCCGAATCAACCTTCCAATTCAATGAAGACGAGTGCCCATATATTCGGGAGAAGATTGAACAAAGAGGGTGGCAAAGGCTCACTAATCCAAAAGGGAAAATCAATGAGAACCTCATCAAAGAGTTCTACGCAAATGTGGTCAGAGAAGACAAAGCCAGGGCCCCAACCTTCAAAAGCTATGTAAGAGGAAAGGAGGTGGACTTTAGCCCAATTGCTATAACAAGAGTTCTTCACCTGAAATCACCACACTTTGATGAGCCCAGTTATCATGCAAGGATAAGTAGGAGCCCAGACAATGATGAGCTCATTGAGATCGTGAATGACATCTGTGTTATAGCAGCTGATTGGGAAAGGTATGGAGATGGGAGACCCCGGTTCATCAAGAGGGGAGACCTTAGCCCGGAAGGCAAGGGGTGGTTTGAACTCGTGAGGAGATCCATCCTTCCAGCTGCAAATAATTCAGAGGTAAATATTAATCGAGCAACTATGGTACATTGCCTAATAGAAGGTGGAGAAATCAATGTGCATGAACTTATAGCAGAGGGAATACAAGATTCGGCTGAGAAGCTTGAATCAGGTTCCAGACTTTGGTACCCCAGCACCATTCTCCGATTGTGCACAAAGGCCAAGGTAATCTTTGAGGATGGTAATCCAGACTGGGTGCACCCTGGGAGGCTAATGACGATCCAGCGTCTGGAATATACTACACCTGCTCAGCAACAAAGAAGGCAACAAATAGGGAAACTAAAGGCAAAAGAAGGAGCTCACCAAGAGGAGTCTCAGCAGGAAGAATATCAACAAGAAGAGCATCCTTACCCAGCCAACTTGAATATGAATCACCTTCTAAAAGCCATTGAAGATTTGGGGATGAGACATATGGAAGGACAAGAGCAAATACTAAACCTTCAGTCCAACTGGATGAGCCAACAAGAAGAGTGGCAGAAACAACAAATGGAGCAGCAACAGAAACAATACTCCTAGCTCACTTAAGCCATCCACCAAGTTACTGAGAGGCAAGAACGTCAAGATAAGCATTTGCAGGAACTCAATCAGTGACAAATAGCTCAGATGAAAGCATTCAATGAGTTCACTGTACTTAATGAAGGACGGCAACTATATAGGGAGGAGTTCAATGTAAACACTCAAGCCAAGTTGAACTACATGTCTAGTAATATGCATCATCTACACTATGCCATCCCTACATATGATGAGGTCCAAAAAGATTTTGTAGAACAAGAAGAGAGGAAGGTGAAACAGCAGAAGAAAACACTCAAGAAGAAGACGAAAGATGGTGGTTTCTGGAAGAAGCTGCTTGGGAAAGGCAAGGGAAGTGGGAGCACAAGCAATCAAGAAAAACACCAGGAGGACAAGCAAGGAGGAGAGCATGGGCAACCACATGAGTAAAAGGTGGTGGAGTTCCTTCTTTGGTCCATTTTTTTTCTATGCTTTGAATAAGGAAGATCTTGTATGAAATAGAACTTGCTTCCATAATAGTTTGAACCTTTTTAAAATTCTGTCTTTTAAGTTTTTGTGTTAAAGAGGTCTATGTTTACTAGTCTTTATGTCACTGCATCCTTACTTTGCTTACTTGTATGCCTGTCCCTTTGAATCAAATGAAAAGAGAATGAGTGTTTTTAAGAGACCAGAGTAGAGTTCATACTATGGAATAAGTTCATGAGTTTATGGTATAGTCATAAGTTAGCTAAGTTGGTTCAACCATAAGGTGGGAGGACAACTATCTGTCATGAATACTATGATTGAGACACACCTCATTAGACTAGCTAAATAAGAAGATCCTAATAAGAAAAAGGGAAAAAACAATAAAGGTTGAAAAATAAAAGAAAAAGAGTAAGCAATAAGGCTAGGCACCTATGGTTTTAATCTTGAGGCATGTGTCTGTGGTGCTCCTGTGTGAGGGATCTACTTGGATGAATAAGCTCTTAGGGGTGCCTTATCACTTGGTAACTTGGGTTAACTAACTCGGGATTATCAGCTGAAAGTCCACTATCAAGAGTAACCCTCAATACAGAGCATTTAGTAACCCAAAGAGGTGCTGGACACCAAGGTCTCAAGAAAAGAAAATAAATAAACTGTGCCTGTAGTGTGTATGTATGGGGGAGAGACTTGAGCAAGTAAGTCCTTAGGGGTGCTTCAACACCTAGCACCTTGAACCAACTGGTTCGGGAGTGTTGACTGAAAGCTTATTTTAAAGAGTTGCCCCCTTACAAAGCACTTAGCTTAAGAACAAAAATAAGCCCTGAAATAACAACAAAAGGATCAATGAATAAAAGTCTCAAGGGATGCAACCACAGTGAGTATTCTAGGACATGATAAAGGTCTGAAAGCCAGGAATGAACCTAAGTTGCTATGCATGAAACCACCATAAAACCAGGGACATGACTTCCACAAGAATGACTCATGTCTCTTGGCATTCCATTCATCATTCTCTTGTTCCAGTACTTGCTTAGGGACAAGCAAGCTTTAAGTTTGGTGTTGTGATGCCAGGGCATTTTGGCCAGTTTCACTGACCTTTTCTTTACTATTTTTAGGCTAGTTTTGGATAGATATTCATTTACATCTTGATTCAAGCATACATTGTGTACTTTACATGATTTCATGAGGATTTTGCATGAATTTAATGACAAATTGGATGTTTCATTTCCCATGACTTGGACTAGAACTTTGATGCACTTTATTGCTTGATTTCAGGACAAAGGAAGCAAAGAAGAACCACATTAGTAGCTACATTAGTTACACTAACGTTAACACTAACGTGGAATGGGAGTAACTTGCAAAGTTAATGAGAAAAGTCATTGCCAATAACGCTCTCGAAGCCATCATTGCCCACGTTAAGAGTCACGTTAACTAAGCTAACGTGAACTCTAACGTGGAAGAAAGAAAATGGAGCCAACGTTAGTGACACTTAACATTATCACTAACGTTGGACCAAGCTCATAAGTGGCCACGTTAGTTGCCACGTTAACTTAGTTAACGTGGCCTCTAACGTTAAGAAGAAAAGGGAGACGCCAATGTTAGTGTCATTAAACATTCTCACAAACATTGGCCAAGTCCAAGAAGCCACATTAACTCCCACGTTAACCTAGTTAACATGGAAGTTAACGTGAAGAAACTAGGTGGTCGACAACGTTAGTGATACCAAACATTGTCACTAACGTTGGGATGAACACACACTATCCCCAAGAGGCAACGTTAACTCCCACGTTAACCTAGTTAACGTGGAAGTTAACGTGAAGAAGAAAGGTTGTCGACAACGTTAGTGACACCAAACATTGTCACTAACGTTGGAAGGAGCCAACACAAGCCACAATGAGCCACGTTAACTCCCATGTTAACTTAGTTAACGTGGAAGCTAACGTGAGGAGAGGGATGATGAGCCAATGTTAGTGACATTCAACTTTGTCACTAACGTTGGAGATGGCTAGCACAGCCACATTAGAAGCCACATTAACCTAGTTAACGTGGACTCTAATGTGGGAGCTAAGGGGCACATTGGAACGTTAGTGACAATGTTAAGTGTCACTAACGTTCTCGAAGGTTGGCAAGCCTACGTTAAAAGAGCCACGTTAACTAAGTTAACGTGGACTCTAACGTAGGGAAGGGGGAGGCTTCTCAACGTTATTGGGAAAGTTGAGTTCCAATAACGTGCGCGAAGGACAAAGAGGCAACGTTAGTGGCAACGTTTGTGCCACTAACGTTGAGGTTAACGTGGCTCTTACTTGGGTGAGGAACGTTAGTGAAAAAGTTGAATGTCACTAACGTTCTCGAACACATATTTTCACTGAACGTTAACACCACTAACGTCCTGAGCTAAAGTCTCTGCCCACTTCACACTTTCTCTCTGCAAGTAAAGCCAAGCCCAATGAAGAAGATAACTGCTTCAAACTCAAGATCCAAAGGCCCAGACCCAAGACTTGAAGAACCAACTAGAAGAGTAGAAGAGTGGTATATATAGGATTAGCTTTGAATTATTTAGGGAATTGGAAAATTATAGGGAGCCTCTTGGCATAGAACTACTCTCTGTATTTTACTTTCTCTGCACTTCTAGTTTCATCATGTATTCTCCATCTTTGTTTTCATTTTCCAGAGCTATGAACAACTAAACCCCTTTCATTGGGTTAGGGAGCTCTGTTGTAATTTGATGGATCAATACTAGTTTTCATTATTCTTCTTCTATCTTTTCTCTTGATTTTACTTGAAAGCTTTCGATCTTCATCCAATTGGGTAGTTATCTTGGAAAAGAAGCTATTCATACTTGGATCTCTTCAGAACCTTGAAAGAGGAATGAAGAGATCATGCTAGAAATGCTTTCTCATGCTGGACCAAATTGGGTTTGGATGGATATGTGACTATAATCCTCTCAACACTTGATTTGGGAAATGCATGTGGTATAATCAGTGACCATACTTCATCTCTTCTCATGAGCAATTGACCAAGGAATTGGCTATTGATCAAGATTTGAGAGATTGAATTACAAGAAATTGTAATTCAATTACTTAAGATTGCCAAGGAGATCAATGAGTGCATTGATTGAGGAAGAGATAAAAATGAAATTGATCCGGAGAATGCAACATCTCCTAAGCCCAATGAACTCCCCATTTCTGATCTTACCCATTCTCTTTAATTTCTGTCATTTACTTTTATGATCAATTCCCCCATTCCCATTTAAGATTCTGCAATTTACTTTCCGTCATTTACATGCAGCTTTTTATTTCTAGCATTTACTTTTCTGTTCTTTACTTTCCCGCCATTTAATTTTCTGCAATTCTCAACTCAAATTCTGATTCGCTCAACTAGAACATTCCTCTAATTAAAGTTGCTTGATCAATCAATCCCTGTGGAATTCGACCTCACTCTATTGTGAGTTTTTACTTGACGACAAATTCGGTACACTTACCGAAGGAAATTTGTTATGAGACAAGTTTTCCATGCATTAGTAGTAGTGCGGGTGATGAAAAGAATTATGAACTTGTCCCTCCCTCTTCTAAAGAGAGAGTTTTTTTCTCTACTCGGGTTGTTAGAGATCGCCCTTATTTCTATGCTTATGACTTCTTTTTGGACAGCTGGGTATCACCCCCCCCCTTTTACTGAATTTGAGACCAACCTGTTATGGTCCTGTAATGTTGCTCTCTCTCAACTTCACCCTAATTCCTGGAGTTTCATGAAAAATTTTCAATTGTTGTGTAATGGTTTCGGTATTCCTGCCTCGCAATCTCTCTTCTTCTATCTATTTGTCTTGACGAAGCCTGGAATAGTAAAAAAGAAGGCAGCTTGGGTCTCCTTTCGATCTTCCCAGGGGAAGAAGGTCTTCTCCATGTTTGACGAATCGTTTTGCGATTTTAAAAATTACTTTTTCAAGGTCCGAGTTGTTGAAGGAGCTCAGCCCTTTTTTCTGGATGAAAATGATGAGCCTGCCTTTCCCTTGGAATGGCAAAAGGATGTGAGAGTGTCCAGATACACGTGGGAGATGTTGGATGAAACTGAGCGAGCTTTTGTGACTGTCTTGGAAGAACACTGGGGTCAACCTTCCCATCTTGATACAAAGAAATTTTTAACCAATCCTTCTCTTCTTCAAACCGAGCTGGGTATTTCGCATTCCTGATTTTCCCTTTATTATCTGTTTATATTGCTTGTAAATGCCTTTCCGACTTGCAGCTTAATTTCTTACTGTTGTGTTTTATTTGCAGAGGCAATGAAGAATAATGAATCCATGAAGGCTTTTAAAAGAGCACAGAAGGCGACAGCTGCTAAAAACATCTCGGCCAAGGCGGCTGGGGAGGGATCTTCCCAAGTACGTGTGAAGCCGTCCATGCCGAGTTCTCCTGGGGCGAGGAAGGTGATCCCCACTCCCCGAGTTCGTTTGGCTGACCCTCCGCCAACTTCTGGCGCTCCTTCTGGCACTCCTCCCAATAAGAAACAAAAAATGGCTGAGCCTTTCAACTTTGATGCTCCCGACTTCAATGCAATCAAATTCGTGGATCAGCAAATCAGTCCCTACGGTGCTCTACCTATGGACGATGTGTCTATCCTTCGCTATCTGGAATTTATGGCCCGGAACATTGTAAAAATGGCGTATATGGGGGCTACTTTGTACCGAACTGCTCATAATATTCCTCTCCATGCCACCAAAGAGTTTATGGAGGAGGCAAAGCAGGAGTTCGACTGGATGAAGGGCCTTAAAGAGGAGCTTGAGGTAAAGGTTGCCAAGTTGGAGAAGGATTTGGAGAACGAGAAGGCGAATTCTCTTGCTTTCGCAGCTTCTGTGTGACTGGCCGAGGACACGGCACTGATGCATAAGGATAGCTACGTTACGTCTTATCGGGAGGTGATGCGTCTGAGGGGGGAGCTGGAGAGTGCCCGGAAAGATTACTCTGAGCTTCAGGGTCATCTCGTTGGCAGTGTGACTACTGCTTACGAGAACCTGAAAGAACAAGTTCGGGTTATTGCTCCCAAGGCCGACCTTACCCTCTTCAGCCTGGATAACGTTGTCAGGGATAGCAAGATTGTCCCTGATGACGAAGATGATGATGTTGAACCTCCCCCTGTGTCCTCTGCCAAAGTGTCGACTTCTTCAGCTCCTCCGGTTGTAGCCGATCCGGATTGCCAGATTCTGAACCGGGAGGATGGAACTGTGGATACTGTGCCTATTCAGACTCGCCCTCCTTCTCCCCCTAATGATGCTGCCAAGAAGGCTCCCGATGTTTGCTGATTTCTCTCTGAACATTTGTGTAGCTGGCCCGGCTTGTGGGCTTTTAAACTCTTTATTGTTTTGTTAAATGCTGACACTTTTTAGTCGCTTGCCTAGCAACTTTTATTTTGGAAAACAAATAGCTTTCTAGCTTTTTGAGGTAGATTTTGGTGGCCTCTGAAGCTTTCTAACTTTTGTAGATTATATCACGCCTTTTTGCATTTAACTTGGTATCTCTTCTGGTTTTTGAGAGTGTTGGAATCTTGCGGCTCGGCCTCTTTGGATTGCTTTGTCCTTATTGTTTGTAGCTTGGATCCTTTGAGGTTGTGGCTGTGTGGGTCCAACTTGTTTTTCGGTTTTCTTGCTTTTGCTTGTATCTTTAGCACTTTCATAACCGATTTCTTTACGTTAGTCCTCTTTCCAGTTATTTTTGTAGTCCTCTTTTTTGAATCTTTGCCAGATCTCTTTTTAAGGACTACTTTTATAACTTGGTTTTTGTAGGAGGCCAACTTCTTTACGTCGTTCTCTTCTAAGTTATTTTTGTAATTCTCTTTTTTGGACCTTTGTCAGGTCTCTTTCAGGGATTACTTTTATAACTTGTTTTGTAGGAGGCCGACTTCTTTACGTCGTCCTCTTCTAAGTTATTTTTGTAATCCTCTTTCTTGGACCTTTGTCAAGTCTCTTTCAGGGATTTTTATAACTTGTTTTGTAGGAGGCCGACTTCTTTACGTCGTCCTCTTCTAAGTTATTTTTGTAATCCTCTTTCTTGGACCTTTTTCAGGTCTCTTTCAGGGATTACTTTTATAACTTGTTCATTGTAGGAAACCGACTTCGTTATGTCGGTCTCTTCCAAGTTATTTTGTAATCCTCTTTCTTGGATCTTTATCAGATCTCTTTCAGGGATTATTTCTATAACTTTTTCATTTTGGGCTGACTTTGTTATGTCGGGTCCTTCTAAGTTAAAGTAATCCTCTTTAATAGGGTTGGCCAGACCTCTTTCCAGGGTTTACTTGTAACTTGGGTTGACTTGGTCCGACTTCTTTACATCGGCCTGTCTTTAAGTTATTATTTAGCAATCCATAAGACCTCGTCAGGTTCTTTTTTGGATCACTTTCGATAACTTCTTACATTATTCTGTGTTCATCTTTGCCGATTTGTAGAAGGTGATTGCTATCTTTAGATCGTCTTTTAGGTGAATCGCGTTTTCACCTTTATCGGACGATTGTCTTTATCGTGATCATGCAGTGAAGTTGCTTTTCACTTTATGCCGATCTGTTGCTTTATAATCGGACGATGAATGCTTCAGATTAATGCGTCTTAAAAACTTGTAGAATATCTAAAATATATTTTATTAAAGGAAAGTGCAAATATATACATGTGGGAATTTTTCATCCTTTTAAGTCGGATAGTGTCTGAGTCTCAACTTAGTGCTTCATTAAAAAACCTTTTCAGGAAAAAGAGTGCATCCAGTAGTGAGATCTTTACTTTTTTAGCTGTAGTACCTTCTTAGGTTGCAGGCGTGCCATGATCTGGGAAGCTCTCATCCATCGAGTTCGGACAGTCTATAGTAGCCCTTCTCAAGTACTTCCACGACTCGGTAGGGTCCTTTCCAGTTTGCTGCCAACTTTCCTTTTCCTGGTCGAGTTGTTCCAATATCTTTTTGGATTAGGATGAGATCATTTTCTGCGAAACTTCTCGGCACTACCCTTTGATTATATCTGGAAGCCATTCGACGCTTTAGTGCTTCTTCCCTGATCCGAGCTCTTTCTTGGATTTCAGGTAGTAGGTCGAGCTCTTCCCTTTGAAGTTGGGAATTTGCTCCCTTATTGTAATGAACCACTCTAGGTGATCCTTCCTCAATCTCTACTGGAATCATTGCCTCTATTCCGTATGCTAACCGGAATGGGGATTCCTTTGTGGTGGAGTGTGGCTTCGTTTGATACGCCTATAGAACTTGTGGAAGCTCTTCTGCCCAAGCTCACTTTGCATTTTGTAATCTCCGTTTTAACCCGGCCAATATGACTTTGTTGGCAGCTTCAGCCTGTCCATTGGCTTGCGGATGTTCCACAGAGGTGTACAGGTGCTTTATGTTTAAGTCGGCTACTAACTTTCTGAAGCCTGCATCTGTGAATTGAGTGCCATTTTCTATGGTGATGGAGTGTGAAACCCCGAACTTTGTGACAATGTTTCTATATAGGAATTTCCGGCTTCTTTGAGTAGTAGCGTTGGCTAGGGGCTCTGCCTCGATCCACTTTGTGAAATAGTCTACCCCTACTATGAGGAATTTAACTTGTCCTGATCCCTGGGGGAAGGGTCCGAGAAGATCAAGTCCCCATTTTACAAACGGCCAAGGCGAAGTTACACTGATGAGCTCTTCTGGCGGGGCGATGTGAAAGTTGGCATGTTTCTGACATGGTGGGCATGTCTTTACAAATTCTGTAGCTTCTTTCTGTAGAGTTGGCCAATAAAATCCCGCCCGGAGTACTTTTTTGGCGAGAGCTCGTGCTCCGAGATGATTGTCGCAAATGCCGCCGTGTACTTCTTCTAGCACTTCCATTGTGTTGTTGGTCGGCACACATTTTAGTAAGGGTATTGAGATCCGTCTTTTGTACAGGATGTTGTTTATGATAGTGTAGTACTGTGCCTCCCTTTTAACCACTTTGCCTCCTTTTCTTCTGTTAGGAGTGTTTCTGTTTTGAGGTAGTTAATTATGGGGGTCATCCATCCTTGGTCCTGACTTATTACGGCTAGGACTTTTTCCTCTTCCAAGATTGACGGGTTCTGTAGCATTTCCTGGATGAGGCTTCTATTGTTGCCTCCTGGTTTGGTGCTGGCTAGTTTCGAGAGTGCGTCAGCTCGGGTATTTTGTTCGCGGGGTATGTGGCGGATCTTATATTCCCCGAGTTGTCTGAGCTGTTCTTTGGTTTTATCCAAATACTTTTTCATGGTGGGGTCTTTGGCTTGGTAGCTCCCTGTTATCTGTGAGGTGACTACTTGTGAATCGCTGTAAATGTTGAGTTTTTGAGCACCAACCTCTTTAGCCAGCTTCAAACCAGCTAATAATGCTTCATATTCCACCTGATTGTTTGAGGCCGGGAACCCGAATTTAAGGGAGAGCTCAACTTGGGTTCCTTGGTTGCTTTCTATTATCACACCTGCGCCGCTTCCAGTCTTATTTGAAGAACCGTCCACATAGAGATTCCATTCTGTGGGGATTTCTGGGGCATCTGTGAATTCTGCGATGAAGTCGGCCAGATACTGTGATTTGATGGCCGTCCGAGCTTCATATTGGAGGTCGAACTCGGATAACTCGACTACCCATTCTAAAATTCTGTCTGCTAAATCTGTTTTCTGCAATATTCCTTTTATGGGCTGGTTAGTTTGAACCTTAATTGTGTGAGCCTGAAAGTACGGGTGAAGCCATCGAGATGTTAGAACGAGAGTATAGAAAAAATTTTCTATTTTCTGGTAGTTCAACTCGGATCCCTGTAGCGTTTTACTAATGAAGTAGACGGGTTCTTGCCCACTTTCGTCTTCTCTGACTAGTGCTGAGGCTATTGCCCGACTTTCTACTGTGAGATATAATATAAGCGGTTCTCTTTTTCGTGGCCGAGATAGGATAGGTGGCCGTCCTAAGAAATCCTTGAAGTCTTGGAAGGCTTGTTCACATTCTGTTGTCCATTCGAACTTCTTTCCCTTTCTTAAAGTAGCATAAAAGGGGAGAGATCTTATCGCTAATCTTGCTAAGAACCTGGATAGGGTGGCCAATCTCCCGTTGAGTTACTGTACTTCTTTGACACAGGTTGGGCTTTTCATGAAAGCCCATACTCAACACGAATGGCCCAACCTGTGTCAAAGAAGTACAGGAACTCAACGGGAGATTGGCTGCCCTATCCAGGTTCTTAGCAGGATCAGCGATAAGATCTCTTCCCTTCTATGCTACTTTAAGAAAGGGAAAGCAGTTCAAATGGACAACAGAATATGAACAAACCTTCCAAGACTTCAAGGATTTCTTAGGACGGCCACCTATCCTATCTCGGCCACGAAAAGGATAACCGCTCATATTATATCTCGCAGTAGAAAGCCGGGCAATAGCCTCAGCACTAGTCAGAGATGACAAAAGTGGGCAACAACCCGTCTACTTCATTAGTAAAACGCTACAGGGATCCGAGTTGAACTACCAAAAAATAGAAAAGTTTGCCTATACTCTCGTTCTAACATCTCGACGACTTCGCCCGTACTTCCAGGCTCACACAATTAAGGTTCGAACTAACCAGCCCATAAAAGGAATATTGCAGAAAACAGATTTAGCAGGCAGAATTTTACAATGGGCAGTCGAGTCATCCGAGTTCGACCTCCAATATGAAGCTCAGGCGGCCATCAAATCACAGTATCTGGCTGACTTCATCGCAGAATTCACAAATGCCCCGGAAATCCCACAGAATGGAATCTCTATGTGAACGGTTCTTCAAATAAGACTGGAAGCGGCGCAGGTGTGATAATAGAAAGCAACCAAGGAACCCAAGTTGAGCTCTCCCTTAAATTCGGGTTCCCGGCCTCAAACAATCAGGCGGAATATGAAGCATTATTAGCTGGTTTGAAGCTGGCTAAAGAGGTTGGAGCTCAAAAACTCAATATTTACAGCGATTCACAAGTAGTCACCTCACAGATAACAGGAAGCTACCAAGTCAAAGATCCCACCATGAAAAAGTATTTGGATAAAATCAAAGAACAGCTTGGACAACTCGGGCAATATAAGATCCGCCACATACCCCGCGAACAAAATAGCCGAGCTGACGCATTCTCGAAACTAGCCAGCACCAAACCAGGAGGCAACAATAGAAGCCTCATCCAGGAAATGCTACAGAAGCCGTCAATCTTGGAAGAGGAAAAAGTCCTAGCCGTAACAAGTCAGGACCAAGGTTGGATGACCCCCATAATTAACTACCTCAAAACAGAAACACTCTCCACAGAAGAAAAGGAGGCAAAGAGGTTAAAAACGGAGGCACAGTACTACACTACCGTAAACAACATCCTATACAAAAGAGGGATCTCAATACCATTACTAAAATTTGTGCCGACCAACAACACAAAGGAAGTGCTAGAAGAAGTACATGGCGGCATTTGCGACAATCATCTCGGAGCACGAGCTCTCGCCAAAAAAGTACTCCGGGCGGGATTTTATTGGCCAACTCTACAGAAAGAAGCTACAGAATTTGTAAAGACATGCCCACCATGTCAGAAACATGCCAACTTTCACATTGCCTCGCCAGAAGAGCTCATCAGTGTAACTTCGCCCTGGCCGTTTGCAAAATGGGGACTTGATCTTCTCGGACCCTTCCCCCAGGGATAGGACAAGTTAAATTCGTCATAGTAGGGGTAGACTATTTCACAAAGTGGATCGAGGCAGAGCCCCTAGCCAACGCCACTGCTCAAAGAAGCCGAAAATTCCTATATAGAAACATTGTCACAAGGTTCGGGGTTCCACACTCCATCACCACAGACAATGGCACTCAATTCATTGATGCAGGCTTCAGAAAGTTAGTAGCCGACTTAAACATAAAGCACCAGTACACCTCCGTGGAACATCCGCAAGCCAATGGACAGGCTGAAGCTGCCAACAAAGTCATATTGGCCGGGTTAAAATGGAGATTACAAGACGCAAAGAGAGCTTAGGCAGAAGAGCTTCCACAAGTTCTATGGGCGTATCGAACGAGGCCACACTCCACCACAAAAGAATCCCCCTTCCGGTTAGCATACGGAATAGAGGCAATGATTCCAATAGAGATTGAGGAAGGATCGCCTAGAGTGGTTCATTACAATGAGCGAGCGAATTCCCAATTTCAAAAGGAAGAGCTCGACCTACTACCTGAAATCTAAGAAAGAGCTCGGATCAGGGAAGAAGCACTAAAGCGTCGAATGGCTTCCAGATATAATCAAAGGGTAGTGCCGAGAAGTTTCGCAGAAAATGATCTCATCCTAATCCGAAATGATATTGGAACAACTCGACCAGGAGAAGGAAAGTTGGCAGCAAACTGGAATGGACCCTACCGAGTCGTAGAAGTACTTGGGAAGGGCTACTATAGACTGTCCGAACTCGATGGACGAGAGCTTCCCAGATCATGGCACGCCTGCAACCTAAGAAGGTACTACAGCTAAAAAAAAAAAGTAAAGATCTCACTACCGGATGCACTCTTTTTCCTGAAAAGGTTTTTAATGAGGCACCAAGTTGAGACTCAGACACTATCCGACTTAAAGGGATGAAAAATTCCCACATGTATATATTTGCACTTTCCTTTAATAAAATATATTTTAGATATTCTACAAGTTTTCAAGATGCATTAATCTGAAGCATTCATCGTCCGATTATAAAGCAACAGATCGGCATAAAGTGAAAAGCAACTTCCCTGCACGATCACGATAAAGACAATCGTCTGATAAAGGTGAAAACGTGATTCACCTAAAAGACGATCTAAAGATAGCAACCACCTTCTACAAATCGATAAAGATGAACACAGAATAATGTAAGAAGTTATCGAAAGTGATCTGAAAAAGAACCTGACGAGGTCTTATGGATTGCTAAATAATAACTTAAAGACTGGCCGACGTAAAGAAGTCGGACCAAGTCAACCCAAGTTACAAGTAAACCCTGGAAAGAGGTCTGGCCGACCCTATTAAAGAGGATTACTTTAACTTAGAAGGGCCCGACATAACAAAGTCAGCCCAAAATGAAAAAATTATAGAAGTAGTCCCTGAAAGAGATCTGATAAAGATCCAAGAAAGAGGATTACAAAATAACTTGGAAGAGACCGACATAACGAAGTCGGTTTCCTACAATGAACAAGTTATAAAAGTAATCCCTGAAAGAGATCTGACAAAGGTACAAGAAAGAGGATTACAAAAATAACTTAGAAGAGGACGACGTAAAGAAGTCGGCCTCATACAAAACAAGTTATAAAAGTAATCCCTGAAAGAGACCTGACAAAGGTCCAAAAAAGAGGATTACAAAAATAACTTAGAAGAGAACGACGTAAAGAAGTCAGCCTCCTACAAAAACCAAGTTATAAAAGTAGTCCTTCAAAAAAGATCTGGCAAAGATTCAAAAATAGAGGACTACAAAAATAACTGGAAAGAAGACTAACGTAAAGAAATCGGTTATGAAAGTGCTAAAGATAGAAGAAAAAGCGAGAAAACCAAAAAACAAGTTGGACCCACAGCCACAACCTCAAAGGATCCAAGCTACAAACAATAAGTACAAAGCAATCCAAAGAGGCCGAGCCGCAAGATTCCAACACTCTCAAAAACCAGAAGAGATACCAAGTTAAATGCAAAAAAGCGTGATATAATCTACAAAAGTTAGAAAGCTTCAGAGGCCACCAAAATCTACCTCAAAAAGATAGAAAGCTACCTTTGTTTTCAAAAATAAAAGTTGCTAGGCAAGCGACTAGAAAGTGTCAGCAGTTAACAAAACAATAAAGAGTTTAAAAGCCCACAAGCTGGGCCAACTACACAAATATTCAGAGAGAAATCAGCAAACATCGGGAGCCTTCTTGGCAGCATCATTAGGGGGAGAAGGAGGGCGAGTCTGAATAGGCACAGCATCCACAGTTCCATCCTCCCGGTTCAGAATCTGGCAATCCGGATCGGCTACAACCAGAGGAGCTGAAGAAGTCGACACTTTGGCAGAGGACACAGGGGGAGGTTCAACATCATCATCCTCGTCATCAGGGACAATCTTGCCATCCCTGATAACGTTATCCAGGCTGAAGAGGGTAAGGTCGGCCTCAGGAGCAATAACCCGAACTTGTTCCTTCAGGTTCTCGTAAGCATCAGTCACACTGCCAACGAGATGACCCTGAAGCTCAGAGTAATCTTCCCGGGCACTCTCCAGCTCCCCCCTCAGATGCATCACCTCCCGATAAGATGTAACGTAGCTATCCTTATGCATCAGTGCCGTGTCCTCGGCCAGCCGCACAGAAGCTGCCAAAGCAAGAGAATTCGCCTTCTCGTTCTCCAAATCCTTCTCCAACTTGGGAACTTTACCTCAAGCTCCTCTTTAAGGCCCTTCATCTGGTCGAACTCCTGCTTCGCCTCCTCCATAAACTCTTTGGTGGCATGGAGAGGAATATTCTGAGCAGTTCGGTACAAAGCAGCCCCCATATACGCCATTTTTACACTGTTTCGGGCCATAAATTCCAGATGGCGAAGGATAGACACATCGTCCATAGGAAGAGCACCATAAGGACCTATTTGCTGATCCACGAATTCGATTGCATTGAAGTCGGGAGCATCAAAGTTGAAAGGCTCAGCTGTTTTTTATTTCTTATTGGGAGGAGTGCCAGAAGGAGCGGCAGAAGTTAGTGGAGGGTCAGCCAGACGAACTCGGGGAGTGGGGATCACCTTCCTCGCTCCAGGAGAACTCGGCTTGGACGGCTTCACACGCACTTGGGAAGATCCATCCCCGGCCGCCTTGGCTGAGATGTTTTTAGCAGCAGTCGCCTTCTGTTCTCTTTTAAAAGCCTTCATGGATTCATTATTCTTCATTGCCTCTGCAAATAAAACACAACAGTAAGAAATTAAGCTGCAAGTCGGAAAGGCATTTACAAGCAATATAAACAGATAATAAAGGGAAAATCAGGAACACAAAGTACCCAGCTCTGTTTGAAGAAGAGAAAGATCGGTTAAAAATTTCTTTGTATCAAGATGGGGAGGTTGACCCTAGTGTTCTTCCAAGACGGTCACAAAAACTCGCTCAGTTTCATCCAACATCTCCCACGTGTATCTGGACACTCTCACATCTTTTTGCCATTCCAAGGGAAAGGCGGGCTCATCATTTTCATCCAGAAAAAAGGGCCGAGCTCCTTCAACAGCTCGGACCTTGAAAAAGTAATTTTTAAAATCGCGAAACGATTCGTCAAACATGGAGAAGACCTTCTTCCCCTGGGAAGATCGAAAGGAGACCCAAGCTGCCTTCTTTTTTACTATTCCAGGCTTCGTCATGACAAATAGATAGAAGAAGAGAGATTGCGAGGCAGGAATACCGAAACCATCACACAACAATTGAAAAATTTTCATGAAACCCCAGGAATTAGGGTGAAGTTGAGAGGGAGCAACATTACAGGACCATAACAGGTTGGTCTCAAATTCAGTAAAAGGGAGGGTAATACCCAGCTGACCAAAGAAGAAGTCATAAGCATAGAAATAAGGGCAATCTCTAACAACCCGAGTAGAGAAACAAACTCTCTCTTCAGAAGAGGGAGGGACAAGTTCATAATTCTTTTCATCACCTGCACTACTACAGACCCTATGAAACTGCCTAAGCTGCGCACAAAACTCGGAATCAACCAAAGAGACACACATAAGAACCATTGAGTCCACCCAATCGGCCATGCCCTCAGGAACCTGGGAAGACATCTCTACAATGTTATTGCGAGAAGACATGACACCAACTAATCCTACAATAAGAAAAGAAGAATGGATTACTAAAAAGCATCTCGGACAAAGGGTGAAACAACTCGACTAATATGATACAGAAGAACAAAAAGGAAAGGAAAAGCCCAAGACTCAAACCAAAGTCCTGGGGCATCCTTTGGAGGCAGTAACAAAGCACCGTTTCAGGAAAAACTACCACTTACAAGAATAGAAGACCTCAAACAGCGAGCATTTTCATAGGAGAAAGACAAAACGCAAAAAGCACAGAAAGTCATGAAAACCACTATCTTCCTACAGTCTATCAGTAAAGAACAAGCATGCATCCCCAAACATCAAAGCACGACAAGTAGAAAGCGTCAAAGATACTTCCTTTTTTAAGATCAAACAAAATTATCACTCAAAGCTTCAAAACCAAAAGCACTAACAACAGGCAGAAGCCCTAAAAATAGCAAGTAACAGGAAAAGCGAAAAATCATGCAAAGAGACAAAGAAACTACAGAACGCACCACGATCAGGCATAAGCAAAGGCAGAAAGATCCAAACTTTCTCCAGCCAAAATAAAAACTTTCTCAAAATAAATGGCGTAAAGGAAGGAAGGAAGAAGAACCAAACCTGGAAAATGGGAGAAAAGTTGCAAAAGAATGCAGAAAAATAGAAGGCGAAATCCAGAATCACCCCTCTTCCACGAAAATAGCAACAAAGCAAGCGTCGTAGGAAGGAGCTATGGACTCAAAGCCAGAAACAGAAAGTGAGAGAGTAAAGGGAGAAGTTACGAAGAACGAGTGAAGAAGAGAAACCGTTTCCTGAGTGTAAAGTTCAAAAATAAAGAAGTTAAGGGAAACGGGGCAATTAATGCCAAATTAATTGGGGCATTAAACCCTCGCACGTTCCCCATAACAAGGCTCTACATGCAAAAAGGTTCTACAAAAGAGGAAGTCGACAAAATGCTCGAGTTCGGCTTCACCCGAGAAGGATCGAAGTCCTAAAACCAAGACTCGACCTCTAAAAGAAAGACCGAGCTCGAGCAGGGGCACTGTTCATACCCTGGGTCGAGCTATCTGACCTGGGATGATCGGCGACAAAGCGACCGACCTCTTCAGGTCAGACTATCCGACCTCTTCCCAAAAGAGCTCGGCCAAATTGACAGGAAAGCCCGAAAAATGGGCCCAACTCAAGGAATACGACCTAGATCCAACGGCAGTCCAAGCCTACAGAGATAAGGGCGGTTCCATTGAAGATAAGCTGACCTCGCCAAAAGATAAGATAAGATAAGATAACTAACTTATCTTATCTAAAAAGGTCACTCTACAACTACTATAAATACACTGAAGCACCCAGGTATAACTCATACTCTGATTCTACTAAAAACCTGCTTAATACCCGTGCTAACTTAAGCATCGGAGTCTCTTGCAGGTACTCCCCACCCTCTGATGACCAAGGATCAGCAGTGCAGCAAGTCCAACAAGTCGGGCACAATAGCTCCGGCCGCCACCAGCCAGCCGGACACGCCATCTCCAACCAGTACAGAAGATCTCATCCGAGATCGACCTCCAGTTTCAGGTAACCCCCGGAACAGTTGTTATAGATCTTATTATTATTGTAATTTATAATATTTTCCCTTTTATACATGCTAGGTGTTTGATAAAATGTCTCTTGTAATTTTCACCTAGTTTTTCACACTCTTGGTTAGTGTTCATACACCGGTCCGAGCTATAAGTTCGGAAATGAATGGGCCGACCTCTTAGAAGGTGAGTCCATTACCGACCTCTTCACAAAGAGTTTGGAAGATTGCGACAGAGGCCCAAGCAGGCCCAAAACAAAGGATCACCGCCCACTAGAAGGCGGTTGACCAAAGGATATGGATCTCCTCCACAAAAGATAAGATAAGATAACCAATTTATCTCAAAGGAAGATCATCAAGCATTAATATAAATACACTGGAGCACCCAAGTATAACTCATACTTTAATTCTACAAAAAACCTGCCTAAAGGCCGTACTTACTTAAGCATCGGAGTCTCTTGCAGGTTCCACCTCCCTCCGGTGATCAAGGAGCATTAGCATCTCAAGCTCCAACAAGTCGGGCACGACAGCCCAATCCAGATCTGAAGATCTCATCCGAGATCGACCTTCCTATTTCAGGAAACCCTCGGAACATTGGCGCCGTTGCCGGGGAACCTGGAAGTCATCCCATCACCATGGCAAACAACCCTACCAACGACCATAACTCGGGATTAGAAGAATGAACGCCACACCGAACTCCCCAAAGGATACACACCAATCCAAGGGAAACAAGCAGACTCAGAACACAGAAATTCTAGATGCCATTTGTGAACAACAGGATCGCCTCAGACAGCTCGAACAAGAATCCGAGCGTCAACGCGAAGCCGAGCGGGACCTCCAGAGAGAAACAAGATGGCGTCGAGAGCTGGAAGACAAACTCTTGAAGCTCGAAACCGACCTCAAAACTAAAACAGCTCGGTCCAACCACGAAGATCATCCCCACAAAGACCAAGACCCATTCACGAAAGAAATCATGAAGGCTAAAGTCCCAAAGAATTTCAAAGCCCCTGACATGACCCCATATGATGGTACACCCGACCCGAGTCATTACCTTAGCAACTTTAGGAGCCGGATGTACCTCACGGATGCCTCAGATACGACTCGTTGAAAAGCCTTCGCGACCACCCTGACTAAGACAGCGATAAAGTGGTTCGATAGCCTGCCACCAAGGTCGATCACAAGCTTCGACGACCTTGCAAAGATGTTCCTCGCCAGGTTCTCCATCCAGAAAGACAAAACCAAACACGCTCCAAGCTTGCTAGGGGGTTAAATAGGGAGATCGAGAAAGCCTCCTTAGTTACATGGAAATATTCAATAAAGCATGTCTTGACATACAAAATCTTCCAACAGAAGCAGCCATCATGGGACTAATCAACGGCCTACGGGAAGGACCTTTTAGTCACTCTATATCCAAGAAGCACCCAACATATCTCAATGAGGTACAAGAACGAGATGAAAAGTACATTAATATTGAGGAGAACTCCCGTTTGGGAGAAGCCTCAAAGACCGAACCCTCCTACCCACTTCGGGACAGGGATAAAGAGTCCAGGAAAAAAGAAGACCAACTTACTGAGAAACCCAGAAAGTACCACAACTACACCCCCCTTCGGGTGTCCCTCGTAGATGTTTATCGAGAGATACGCAATACGGAGAAGATCCCACCTCCTCGCCCGATTAGACACAAGAGAGGAGGAAGTCAGACAGAATACTGTGAGTACCACCGAATCTACGGACATCCTACCAACGAATGCTACGATCTGAAAGGATGAAGGGAGACTTGATCGGTTCTTAGCCAACAGAGCGGATGAACCAAAAAAGAGAAGAAGGGATGAAGATGGCAAATGAGCTGAACGTCCCCCCCACACCCCTGAGAGACATATCCACATGATCAATGGAGGATTCACAGGAGGAGGGATCTCTAAGTCATCCCGCAAGAGACACCTTAAAGAGGTGTACCGTGTCGGAGGAGAGGACAGGTCGTTCGACCTCCCAGCAATCACTTTCACTCAAGAAGATGCCGCAGGTATCATCCCAGGGCATGATAACCCTGTGGTCATCACCATCATACTTCCCAATGCCAATCTCCACCAAACATTGGTAGACCAAGGAAGCTCCACAGATATCATGTTTAAATCCGCCTTCGACAAACTTGGCTTCCAAAAAAAAGAGCTCAAAGCATATCCTAATAGCCTATTCGGGCTCAGAGACACCCCAATTCAGCCACTTGGGTACATTCCACTACACACAACCCTCGGAAAAGGAACGCGGTCTAGAATGTTAAGTATAGACTATATCGTAGTCGACATGAGCTCTGCATACAACGCCCTCATAGGTCAGACAGCGCTAAACCATCTCACCGCAGTGGTCTTCACTCCACACCTGTGCATGAAGTTTTCAACACCTGAAGGGATCGCCACCGTAAAAGGAGACCAAAAACTCGTGCGACGCTGTTACAACGAAAGTCTGAACCTCAAAGGTGATTGCAGAGGAAAAGAAGCCAACACTATTGAACTCGGGAGAACCCGAGCTCGCGAAGAACTTCGGCCCCAACCAAAAGGTGAGACCGAAGAAGTTCGGATCGGAGATACCCAAGACAAAACAACAAATATAGGGGCTAAGCTAAAATGAGACTTAAAGGAGCTGCTGACAAAATTCTTAAGGGCAAATTCTGACCTATTTGCCTCGAAGGCCGCGGACCTGCCTAGTATCGATCCCGAACTAATGTGCCATAAATTGGCAGTATACCTTGTATCTCGGCCAGTACAGCAGAAACGCAGAAAGCTCGGCCCAGAGGAATCGCAAGCTGTGGAGGAACAAGTACATGCCTTATTAGAAGCAGGGTTCATAAGGGAGGTCAAGTACCCATTATGGCTGGCCAACATCGTACTGGTCAAAAAGTCAAATGAAAAGTGGATATGTACTGATTATACCGACCTCAACAAAGCCTGCCCAAAAGATCCCTATCTACTCCCAAATATAAACACCCTGGTTGACACCTCATCGGGATATAAGTAGCTTTCTTTCATGGATACCTACTCAGGTTACAACCAAATACCGATGTATCAACCCAACCAAGAGAAAACCTCCTTCATAACCCCAAAGGCAAACTACTGCTACGTAGTGATGCCGTTCGGACTCAAGAACGCAGGGGGTACATACCAGAGGTTGATGAACAAAATTTTCGCCAACCACATTGGAAAACTACTGGAGGTTTATGTCGACGACATGTTGGTAAAGACACAAAAGGAAGAAGCGCTACTGCTCGACCTTGCCAAAGTGTTTAATACTATAAGAAAGCACAGGATGAGGATAAATACCGCGAAGTGCACTTTCGCGGTAGAGGATGGTAAATTCTTGGGCTTCATGCTTACCCAGAGAGAAATCGAAGCAAATCCAGATAAATGTCAGGCCATACTCAGCATGAAAAGCCCGACCTGTGTCAAGGAGGTACAACAGCTCAACGAAAGACTGGCAGCTTTGTCTAGATTCCTAGCTGAATCGGCCTTAAGATCTCTTCTTTTTTATGCAACATTAAGGAAAGGAAAGAGGTTTGAATGGACCCCAAAATGTGAACAAGCCTTCCAAGACTTCAAGACATTTTTGGGACAACCACCTATTTTAACCCGACCCCGGCAAGGAGAGGAATTAATCCTTTACCTCGCCGTAGGAAACCGGGCGATAGCTTTGTCCCTGGTTAGGGAGGATAAGAATGAACAACAGCCCATCTACTTTATCAGTAAGGCTTTATAAGGGGCGGAACTAAACTACCAAAAGATAGAAAAGTTCGACGCCCTTATACTCACCTCCTGACGACTCTGACCATACTTTCAAGCCCACACCATCAGAATACGGACCAACAACCCATAAAAAGTATCCTACAAAAAACCGACTTAGCTGAAAAAATCCTACAATGGGCAGTGGAGTTGTCCGAATTTGACCTTAAGTACGAAGCTCGGACAGCTATCAAGTCGCAATACCTGGCCGACTTTGTCGCAGAGTATACTGACATCCCATGCACCCCCACTAACTAGAACCTCTATGTTGACGGCTCATCAAACAAAACTGGAAGTGGAGCAGGTGTCATCCTAGAAAGTGAACAGGGAACCCAACTCAAAATCTCTTTAAGGTTCGAGTTCCCTACCTCAAACAACTAAGCCAAGTTTGAGGCTGGTGCACGAATTGTGAATCACACTTTTCACAACGCGTACCACTAACCAGCAAGTGCACTGGGTCGTCCAAGTAATACCTTACGTGAGTAAGGGTCGAATCCCACGGAGATTGTTGGTTTGAAGCAATCTATGGTTATCTTGTAAATCTTAGTCAGGAAGTCAATTATGTTTATCAGTTGAATTATGAATAACCAAGAGAGCATAAATTAAAGGTTACTTGTTGTGCAGTAATGGAGAATATGTTGGAGTTTTGGAGATGCTTTGTCTTCTGAATCTCTGCTTTCCTCTGTCTTCTGATTCACGCACGCACGTCCTCTTATGGCAAGCTGTGTGTTGGTGGATCACCGTTGTCAATGGCTACCTTCCATCCTTCCAGTGAAAACTACGCTCACGCGCTCTGTCACAGCACGGCTAATCACCGGTTGGTTCTCGATCCGGTTGGAATAGGATTTACTATCCTTTTGCGTCTATCACTAACGCCCAGCCTTCAAGAGTTTGAAGCTCGTCACAGTCGTTCAATCCTTGAATCCTACTCGGAATACCACAGACAAGGTTTAGACTTTCCGGATTCTCATGAATGTTGCCATCAGTTCTAGCTTATACCACGGAGATTCTGATTAAGGAATCTCAGAGATACTCATTCAATCGGATATAGAACGGAGGTGGTTGTCAGGCACACGTTCATGGTTTGAGGAAGGTGATGAATATCACTGATCATCACCTTCATCACAGTTAAGCGCGAATGAACATCTTAGATAGGAACAAGCGTGTTTGAATGGAAAACAGAAATACTTGCATTAATTCATCGAGACACAGCAGAGCTCCTCACCCCCAACAATGGGGTTTAGAGACTCATGCCGTCAGAGAATACAAGGTTTAGATCTGAAATGTCATGAGATACAAAATAAGTCTCTAAAAGTTGTTTAAATACTAAACCAGTAGCCTAGGGTTACAAAATATGAGTGGACTATGATGGATGATGCAGAGATCCACTTCTGGGGCCCACTTGGTGTGCTGGGGCCCACTTGGTGTGTGCTGGGGCTGAGACTTTAAGCAATTCACGTGCAGAGGCCATTTGTGGAGTTGAACGCCAGTTTTTATGTCAGTTTGGGCGTTCAACTCCAGTTTTTGATCCTTTTCTGGCGCTGGACGCCAGAATTGGGCAGAGAACTGGCGTTGAACGCCAGTTTACGTCGTCTATTCTTGTGCAAAGTATGGACTATTATACATTGCTGGAAAGCCCTGGATGTCTACTTTCTAACGCAATTGGAAGCACGCCATTTCGAGTTCTGTAGCTCCATAAAATCCACTTTGAGTGCAGGGAGGTCAGAATCCAACAGCATCAGCAGTCCTTTTTCAGCCTGAATCAGATTTTTGCTCAGCTCCTTCAATTTCAGCCAGAAAAATACCTGAAATTACAGAAAAACACACAACTCATAGTAAAGTCCAGAAATATGAATTTTTCCTAAAAACTACTAGAAATAGACTAAAAACTAACTAAAACATACTCTAAACTATATGAAATTATCCCCAAAAAGCGTATAAAATATCCGCTCATCACAACACCAAACTTAAACTGTTGCTTGTCCTCAAGCAACTAGACAAATAAAATAGAAGACTAATAGGTTGAGAAGCAATAATATCTCAGAGTTTTTGAATGAAGCTCAGATTCTAATTAGATGAGTGGGACTAGTAGCTTTTTGCTTCTGAACAGTTTTGGCATCTCACTTTATCCATTGAAGCTCAGAGTGATTGGCATCTATAGGAACTCAGAATTCAGATAGTGTTATTGATTCTCTTAGTTCAGTGTGATGATTCTTGAACACAGCTTCTTTATGAGTCTTGGCCGTGGCCCTAAGCACTTTGTTTTCCAGTATCACTACCGGATACATAAATGCCACAGACACATAACTGGGTGAACCTTTTCAGATTGTGACTCAGCTTTGCTAAAGTCCCCAATTAGAGGTGTCCAGAGTTCTTAAGCACACTCTTCTTTTTGCTTTGGACCTTGACTTTAACCGCTCAGTCTCAAGTTTTCACTTGACACCTGCACGCCACAAGCACATGGTTAGGGACAGCTTGGTTTAGCCGCTTAGACCAGGATTTCAGTCCTTTAGGCCCTCCTATCCACTGATGCTCAAAGCCTTGGGATCCTTTTTAATTGCCCTTGCCTTTTGGTTTTAAGGGTTATTGGCTTTTTCTGCTTGCTTTTTTTTTTTTTTTCTGCAAGCTTTGTTCTTTGCTGCTTTTTCTTGCTTCAAGAATCATTTTTATGATTTTCAGATTATCAATAACATGTCTCATGTTCATCATTCTTTCAAGAACCAACATATTTAACAGTCTTAAACAACAAATTCAAAAGACATATGCACTGTTCAAGCATTCATTCAGAAGACAGAAAGCATTGCCACCACATTTAACTAATTAGAATTTCTCGTATTAAACTCGAAATTTTATTGCCTCTTATTCAAAAGATCTACTATTTTATTCATGTTTGCTGATGATGAGAAAAATAGACTATAACTTAATTGGGGATAAAATCAAACTAGACACTAATTACTACTAATGATCATGTAATGAAGACACAGACATAGATAAGCACTTATCATAGAGAAAACGAAAAACAGAGAAAGTAAGAACAAGAAATGAGTCCACCTTAGTGATGATGGCATTTCCTTCTTGAGGCACCAATGATGTTCTTGAGCTCTTTTATGTCTCTTCCTTGCCTTTGTGGCTTGATTCCTAGTGATTTTTGGTATTTCTATCCTCAGTTGCTTCCAATAATTATGTGGAGGGAAGTGCATCCCCTGAGGTATCTCTTGATTTGCAGCCACATGTTCTACCACTGAGCTATAGATCCTTTACATAATTATTTTACCACACCAAACTTAGAATGTTGCTCGCCCTCGAGCAAAAGAAGAGGGAATTGCACACAACTCTGGGCGTTCAGCGCCAGGTTGGTGCCCATTTTGGGCGTTCAACGCCCATTTACTAGCCATTTCTGGCGTTGAACGCCAGAACCATGCTCTGTTCTGGCGTTGAACGCCAGACAGGTGCTTCCTCCAGGGTGTGATTTTTCTTCTGCTGTTTTTGATTCCGTTTTCAATTTTTAATATTTATTTTGTGACTCCACATGATCATGAACCTAATAAAACATGAAAAATCATGAGAATAAATAAAAATTGGGTTGCCTCCCAACAAGCGCTTCTTTACTGTCCTTAGCTGGACTTTGCTGAGCTTTTAATCTAGCTTCAGCCTTGAGCATTCTTGCTCAGTGTTGCCTTCAAGATAATGCTTGATTCTCTGTCCATTGACAATGAACTTCTTATCAGAATCAATATCTTGAAGCTCCACATAACCATATGGTGATACACTTGTAATCACGTATGGTCCCCTCCACCGGGATTTCAGTTTCCCGGGGAATAGCCTGAGTCTAGAGTTAAACAACAGAACCTTCTGTCCTGGTTCAAAGATTCTAGATGACAGCTTTCTGTCATGCCACTTTTTTTATTTTTCTTTATATAGCTTGGCATTTTTGAAAGCTGTGAATCTGAACTCCTCTAGCTCATTTAGCTGGAGCAATCTTTTTTCTCCTGCTAATTTGGCATCAAAGTTTAGGAATCTGGTTGCCCAGTAGGCCTTATGTTCCAGTTCCACGGGCAAGTGGCATGCCTTACCATACACGAGTTGGTATGGAGAGGTCCCTATAGGGGTCTTGAATGCTGTTCTGTAAGCCCACAGCGCATCATCCAAGCTCCTTGCCCAATCCTTTCTATGGGTATTTATTGTCCGTTCCAGGATTCTCTTTAATTCTCTGTTAGAGACTTCAGCTTGCCCATTGGTTTGTGGATGATATGGTGTGGCCACTTTGTGGCGAATTCCATACCGAACCATGGCAGAGTAAAGCTGTTTATTGCAGAAGTGAGTGCCCCCATCACTGATTAACACTCTAGGGACACCAAACCTGCTAAAGATATGTTTCTGGAGGAACTTCAGCACTATTTTAGTATCATTGGTGGGTGTGGCAATAGCCTCAACCCATTTTGATACATAGTCAACTGCCACCAGAATATAAGTGTTTGAGTATGATGGTGGGAAAGGTCCCATGAAGTCAATTCCCCATACATCAAACAACTCTATTTCCAAGATTTCTTGCTGAGGCATGGCGTAACCATGAGGCAGATTACCAGCTCTTTGGCAACTGTCACAATTACGTACAAACTCTCGGGAATCTTTATAGAGTGTGGGCCAATAGAAGCCACATTGGAGAACCTTGGTGGCTGTTCGCTCACCTCCGAAATGGCCTCCATATTGAGATCCATGGCAATGCCATAGGATTCTCTGTGCTTCCTCTCTGGGGACACACCTACGGATAATTCCGTCTGCACATCTCTTAAAGAGATAGGGCTCATCCCACAAGTAGTACTTTGCATCAGTAATTAGTTTCTTTTTTTGTATTCTATTGTACTCCTTGGGTATGAACCTTGCAGCTTTATAGTTTGCAATATCGGCAAACCATGGTGCTTCCTGAATGGCAAATAGATGCTCATCAGGGAACGTCTCAGAGATCTCAAGAAAGGGGAGGGGCGTCCCTTCCACTGGCTCTATCCGGGACAGATGATCAGCCACTTGGTTCTCTGTCCCTTTTCTGTCTCTTATTTCTATATCAAACTCTTGCAGAAGCAATACCCATCTGATGAGCCTGGGTTTTGAATCCTGCTTTGTGAGTAGATACTTAAGAGCAGCATGGTCAGTGTACACAATCACCTTTGATCCTACTAAGTATGATCTGAACTTGTCAATGGCGTAAACCACTGCAAGTAGTTCTTTTTCTGTGGTTGTGTAATTTTTCTGGGCATCATTTAGAACGCGACTGGCATAATAAATGACATGCAGAAGCTTGTCATGCCTCTGTCCCAATACTGCACCAATGCCATGATCACTGGCATCACACATTAACTCAAATGGCAATGTCCAGTCTGGTGCAGAAATGACTGGTGCTGTGACCAGCTTAGCTTTCAGCGTTTCAAACGCCCGCAGGCATGCTGTGTCAAACACAAATGGCGTGTCAGCAGCTAGCAGATTGCTTAGAGGTTTTGCGATTTTTGAAAAATCCTTTATAAACCTCCTATAGAATCCTGCATGCCCCAGAAAGCTTCTGATTGCCTTAACATTGGCAGGTGGTGGTAATTTTTCAATTACCTCTATTTTTGCTTGATCCACCTCTATTCCCTTGTTTGAGATTTTATGCCCAAGAACAATTCCTTCAGTCACCATGAAGTGACACTTTTCCCAGTTTAAAACTAGGTTGGTTTCTTGGCATCTTTTCAGAACAAGTTTCAGGTGATCAAGACAGGAGCTGAATGAGTCTCCATATACTGAGAAGTCATCCATGAAGACTTCCAGAAATTTTTCCACCATATCAGAGAAAATAGAGAGCATGCATCTCTGGAAAGTTGCAGGTGCATTGCATAGCCCAAAGGGCATCCTTCTATAAGCAAACACTCCGGATGGACATGTGAATGCTGTTTTCTCTTGATCCTGGGGATCTACTGCAATCTGGTTATAGCCTGAGTAGCCATCCAAAAAGCAGTAGTAATCATGACCTGCTAGTCTCTCTAGCATCTGGTCTATGAATGGTAAAGGAAAATGATCCTTTCTGGTGGCTGTTTTGAGCCTTCTGTAATCAATACACATGCGCCACCCTGTAACTGTTCTTGTAGGAACCAGTTCATTTTTTTCATTATGAATCACTGTCATGCCTCCCTTTTTTGGGATGACTTGAACAGGGCTCACCCAGGGGCTATCAGAAATGGGATAAATAATCCCAGCCTCTAGTAATTTGGTGACCTCTTTCTGCACCACTTCCTTCATGGCTGGATTTAGCCGCCTCTGTGGTTGAACCACTGGTTTGGCATTATCCTCCAGTTGGATTTTGTGCATGCATCTAGCTGGGCTTATGCCCTTAAGGTCACCTATGGACCACCCAAGAGCTGTCTTGTGTGTCCTTAGCACTTGAATAAGTGCTTCCTCTTCCTGTGAATTTAAAGCAGAGCTTATGATCACTGGAAAGGTGTCACCTTCTCCTAGAAATGCATATTTCAAGGATGGTGGCAGTGGCTTGAGCTCTGGTTTAGGAGGTTTTTCCTCTTTCAGAAGAAAGTTCAGAGGTTCTTTCATGTCCCCTGAATCCTCCAAATCAGGCTGAACATCTTTAAAGATGTCTTCCAACTCTGATTCGAGACTCTCAGCCATGTTGATCTCTTCTACCAAAGAGTCAATGAGATCAACTTTCATGCAGTCTGTTGATGTGTCTGGATGCTGCATGGCTTTGACAGCGTTCAACTTGAACTCATCATCGTTGACTCTCAGGGTTATTTCCCCCTGTTGGACGTCAATGAGGGATCGTCCGGTTGCTAGGAAGGGTCTTCCTAGAATGAGAGTAGCACTCTTGTGCTCCTCCATTTCCAGCACAACAAAGTCAGTGGGAAAGGCGAATGGCCCAACTCTGACAATCATGTCCTCAATCACGCCTGATGGGTATTTAGTGGAACCATCAGCAAGTTGGAGACATATCCGAGTTGGTTTAACTTCTTCAGTTAAGCCAAGCTTTCTGATAGTGGATGCAGGTATCAGGTTGATGCTTGCCCCAAGATCGCATAAAGCTGTCTTGGTGCAATCACCTTCTAATATGCATGGTATCAGAAAACTCCCAGGGTCTTTAAGCTTTTCAGGAAAGCTTTTCAGAATAACTGCACTGCATTCTTCAGTGAGGAAAACTCTTTCTGTTTCTCTCCACTCCTTTTTATGACTCAAGATCTCTTTCATGAACTTGGCATAAGAAGGTATTTGCTCAAGTGCCTCTGCAAATGGAATCTTTATTTCAAGAGTCCTTAGATAATCTGCAAAGCGAGCAAATTGCTTATCCTGCTCCTCTTTCCGGAGTTTTTGAGGATAAGGTATCTTGGCTTTATATTCCTCAACCTTAGTGGTTAAAGAAGCCTTTTTAGAGGGGTTGTTGTCAGCACTTGTGTGTGTCTGATCCCTCACTGGCAATTGAATGCCAGAGTCAGAAGCCGGAGTGACGTTAGACGCCAACTTACTGTCTGTTCCTGGCGCCTGAACGCCAGAAATGTGCCCCTGTTGGGCGTTCAATGCTGGATTCTGCCCCATTTGGGCATTCAATGCCAGATTCTTGCCCATTTCTGGCGTTGAACGCCAATCCTGCCTTGTTTCTGGCGCTGAATGCTAGTTTTGGGCATGGTCTGGGCGTTCAGCGCCAGCCTTCCACCTATTTTCTGGCGTTTTAGTGCCAGAATTATTTTTCCCTGGGCTCTTACTGTCCTCAGGGGAATCTTTGGTGGGTCGCTCATTTCTTGAATTTTTGATGCCTTGAGGTGGGGTATTTAATGTTTTCCCACTTCTTAATTGAACTGCTTGGCATTCTTCTGCTATTTGCTTTGATAGCTGCTACTTTATTTGCTTAAACTGTGCGTCCATATGTATATTAGCTATCCTTGTTTCCTGTAACCTGTCTTTGAATTCAGCTAGCTGCTTTGTTAGAAAATCTAATTGCTGATTGAATTCAGCAGCTTGTTTTACAGTACTGAATTCAGCAGTTACTGTTTTAACCTCTTCATTCATGGAAGGGTTGCTGCTTAGATACAGATGCTGATTCCTGGCAACTGTATCAATGAGCTCTTGAGTTTCTTCAATTGTCTTTCTCATATGGATAGATCCACCAGCTGAGTAATCTAAAGACATCTGAGCTCCTTCTGCAAGCCCATAGTAGAAGATGTCTAACTCTGAAAACATTTCAGAGGGGCATTTTCGTAGCATCTCTCTGTATCTCTCCCAGACATCATAAAGAGATTCATTATCTCCTTGTTTAAAGCCTTGGATGTCCAGCCTTAGCTGTGTCATCCTTTTTGGAGGGAAATATTGATTCAGGAATTTTTCTGTCAGCTGTTTCCATGTTCTTATGCTGGCCTTAGGTTGGTTATTTAACCACCTCTTGGCTTGATCTTTTACAGCAAATGGAAATAGTAATAGTCTGTAGACATCCTGATCTATTTCCTTATCATGTACTGTGTCAGCAATTTGTAAAAATTGTGCCAGAAACTCTGTAGGTTCTTCCTGTGGAAGACCGGAATACTGGCAACTTTGCTGCACCATGATAATGAGCTGAGGATTCAACTCAAAGCTACTGACTCCAATGGAGGGTATGCAGATGCTACTTCCATATGAAGCAGTAGAGGGGTTAGAATATGACCCCAGAGTCCTCCTGGACTGTTCATTTCCACTTATGTCCATGATGGATCTATGGATATAACTTGGACTGATTTACCTTTTTATTTATTTTATTTTATAAGAAGTAAATACTTAAATAAAATAAAATAACTAAAAAGAATTTGAATTTTGAAGTAAAAAAAAATTTTTTTTTTCGTAAAAAAAAATTAAAAATAATTAGTTAAAAAAAAGGAAATTTTTGAAAAAGAGGGAAGATATTTTCGAAAATTAGAGAGAGAGAGTTAGTTAGGTAGTTTTGAAAAAGTTAAGAAACAAACAAAAAGTTAGTTAGTTAGTTGAAACAAATTTTGAAAAGATAAGAAGTTAGGAAGTTAGAAGAGATATTTTGAAAAGATATTTTTGAATTTAGTGAGGAGAGAGAAAAACAATAAGATAGTACAAGATTTAAAATTTTTAGATCTAATGCTCCTTATTTTTGAAAATTTTGGAGGGAAAACACCAAGGAACACCAAACTTAAAAATTTTAAGATCAAGACACAAGGAAACTCAAGAACACTTTGAAGACTCACAAGAACACAAGAACATGAAGGAAGAACACCAAACTTAAAATTTTTAGAAAACCAAACCAAAATTTTCGAAAATCAAAGGGAAATCAACAAGAAAACACCAAACTTAAAGTTTGGCACAAGATTTAATAGAAAAAATATTTTTGAAAAAAAGGTTTTGAAAAGAGTATAAAAGATTCTAACCCAATTACCAAGAACACAGATTAACGCTCTAGCCAAATGAGTTATGGGACCTTCAAAAATTTTAAGAAAGATTATTTTTGAAAACACCAAACTTAAAGTTTGGCACAGGATTTAATAGAAAAATTATTTTTGAAAAAGGTTTTAAAAAAATATGATAGCCAATTATCATGAACATAAACACCACGTTCTAAATAACTAAGCTATAAGTTTAAAGTATTTTAACAAGGGATAAATAATAAAAGACTCTAAACCAAAAAAAAAAGAAAAATTTTTCCTAATCTAAGCAACAAAATAATCCGTCAGTTGTTCAAACACGAACAATCCCCGGCAACGGCGCCAAAAACTTGGTGCACGAATTGTGAATCACACTTTTCACAACGCGTACCACTAACCAGCAAGTGCACTGGGTCGTCCAAGTAATACCTTACGTGAGTAAGGGTCGAATCCCACGGAGATTTGTGGTTTGAAGCAATCTATGGTTATCTTGTAAATCTTAGTCAGGAAGTCAATTATGTTTATCAGTTGAATTATGAATAACCAAGAGAGCATAAATTAAAGGTTACTTGTTGTGCAGTAATGGAGAATATGTTGGAGTTTTGGAGATGCTTTGTCTTCTGAATCTCTGCTTTCCTCTGTCTTCTGATTCACGCACGCACGTCCTCCTATGGCAAGCTGTGTGTTGGTGGATCACCGTTGTCAATGGCTACCTTCCATCCTTCCAGTGAAAACTACGCTCACGCGCTCTGTCACAGCACGGCTAATCACCAGTTGGTTCTCGATCCGGTTGGAATAGGATTTACTATCCTTTTGCGTCTGTCACTAACGCCCAGCCTTCAAGAGTTTGAAGCTCGTCACAGTCGTTCAATCCTTGAATCCTACTCGGAATACCACAGACAAGGTTTAGACTTTCCGGATTCTCATGAATGCTGCCATCAGTTCTAGCTTATACCACGGAGATTCTGATTAAGGAATCTCAGAGATACTCATTCAATCGGATATAGAACGGAGGTGGTTGTCAGGAACACGTTCATGGTTTGAGGAAGGTGATGAATGTCACTGATCATCACCTTCATCACAGTTAAGCGCGAATGAACATCTTAGATAGGAACAAGCGTGTTTGAATGGAAAACAGAAATACTTGCATTAATTCATCGAGACACAGCAGAGCTCCTCACCCCCAACAATGGGGTTTAGAGACTCATGCCGTCAGAGAATACAAAGTTTAGATCTGAAATGTCATGAGATACAAAATAAGTCTCTAAAAGTTGTTTAAATACTAAACCAGTAGCCTAGGGTTACAAAATATGAGTGGACTATGATGGATGATGCAGAGATCCACTTCTGGGGCCCACTTGGTGTGCTGGGGTCCACTTGGTGTGTGCTGGGGCTGAGACTTTAAGCAATTCACGTGCAGAGGCCATTTGTGGAGTTGAACGCCAGTTTTTATGCCAGTTTGGGCGTTCAACTCCAGTTTTTGATCCTTTTCTGGCGCTGGACGCCAGAATTGGGCAAAGAACTGGCGTTGAACGCCAGTTTACGTCGTCTATTCTTGTGCAAAGTATGGACTATTATATATTGCTGGAAAGCCCTGGATGTCTACTTTCTAACGCAATTGGAAGCACGCCATTTCGAGTTCTGTAGCTCCAGAAAATCCACTTTGAGTGCAGGGAGGTCAGAATCCAACAGCATCAGCAGTCCTTTTTCAGCCTGAATCAGATTTTTGCTCAGCTCCTTCAATTTCAGCCAGAAAAATACCTGAAATTACAAAAAAACACACAACTCATAGTAAAGTCCATAAATATGAATTTTTCCTAAAAACTACTAGAAATAGACTAAAAACTAACTAAAACATACTCTAAATTATATGAAATTATCCCCAAAAAGCGTATAAAATATCCGCTCATCAGAGGCTCTACTGGCTAGTTTGAAGCTGGCTAGGGAAATAAGAGCTCAAAAGCTTACGATATTCAGCGACTCCCAAATATTCACCTCACAAATAGAAGGGAGCTATCAGGCCAAGGATCCCACCATGAAGAAGTACCTAGACAAAACCAAAGAACAGCTAGGAAAATTCATGGAATATGAGATCCGACATATACCTCAGGAACAAAATGCCCGAGCTGATTTACTTTCAAAACTAGCCAGCACCAAACCAGGGGAAATAATAGAAGTCTCATCCAAGAAACACTACAAAGCCCATCAACCTCGGAAGAAAAAATGGTCTTAAACATATCAGACTAGGACCAAGGGTGGATGACTCCCATAATCAACTATCTCAAATCTGAAATACTTCCCAGAGATAAAAAAGAAGCAAAAAGGCTCATAAAGAAAGCACAGTACTACACCTTGGCAAATGACATCCTATACAGAAGAGGGATCTCAACACCCCTCCTTAAGTGCGTCCCGACCTCTGCCACAAAAGAGGTCCTGGAGGAAGTCCACAGTGGCTTGTGCGGCAACCACCTCGGGGCATGAGCTCTTTCCAAAAAAGTACTCCGAGCTGGTTTCTGCTGACCTACCTTACAAAAGGAAGCATCAGAGTTCGTCAAAACATGTCCACCATGCCAGAAAACATGCCAACTTCCATATCGTGCCACCTGAAGAGCTCATCTGTGTCACCTCGCCTTGGCCGTTTGCAAAATGGGGACTCGACCTCCTCGGACCATTCCCCTAAGGGTCAGGACAAGTCAAGTTCCTTATTGTAGAAATTGACTATTTCACAAAATGGATTGAGGCAGAACTATTGGCCACTGCCACCGCCCAAACAAGTCGGAAGTTTCTATACAGAAATATTGTCACAAGGTTTGGGGTTCCATGCTCTATCATCACAGACAATGGCACTCAATTCACTGACACAGGCTTCAGGAATCTGGTAGCCGATTTAAAAATAAAGCACCAGTTCACCTCCGTGGAACACCCACAAGCCAATGGACAGGCAGAGGCCGCCAACAAAGTTATATTGGCCGGGTTAAAATGGAGGTTACAGGAGGCAAAGGGAGCTTGGGCTGAAGAGCTCCCACAAGTCCTATGGGCATATCGGACAATACCACACTCCACAATCGGGGAATCTTCTGACTTGCTTATGGAATGGAAGCAATGATCCCTGTAGAGATAGAAGAAGGATCCCCTAGAGTGATCCTCTACAATGACAACGCCAACTCCCAAGCACAAAGGGAAGAGCTCGACCTACTTCCAGAAGTCCGAGAAAGAGTCCGGATTAGAGAGGAAGCGCTAAAGCGTCGAATGGATTTAAGATATAATCGGAAGGTAATCCAGCGAAGCTTCACCACCAACGACCTCATCTTAATCCGAAATGATATCAGAGCAGGTTGATCAGGAGAAAGGAAGCTAGCAGCCAACTGAAAAGGGTACATACCGAGTTACAGAAGTACTAGGAAAGGGTTACTATAGGGTGGCCGACCTCCTAGGGCGAGAGCTACCAAGGTCATGGTACGCCTGTAACCTAAGAAGATACTATAGCTATAATAAAGGTCTTAGGCCAAGGAGCACTCTTTTTCCTGAAAAGGTTTTTTAATGAGGCACTAAGCCAGGATTTGAAAGCTGCCCGAGTTAGAAGGGTAAGAACTTACATGTACACACTCTTATGTATCTTATTACTTAAATAAAATTTTAAAAGTTCCCTAAGAAAGTTTCCTACCAAGACGCATCAATCTACGATTATAAACGCAAAATTCCTCATCCGACCAAGAGAGGTCGGCAAGGTGAAGCAGAAAAGTACGAATTAATGCAAGAACTTATAAAAAGTAACCCATATATAGCGACCTGACGAGGTCTGATTAAAAATGGGATTACTAAAAATAACTTGAAGAAGGTCCGACAGAGAATTCGGACCAGTGAAAGGATCACTAAAAAGGGAACAAAACCACAAAAAGGCCAGAAAAGGTTGAAAAACCTAGGCCAAAAGTGCTTAGCCGAAAATACAAGTCTTGAAAAAGGACATTAAAAAGCAAACGCCCAAATCGTATGAAGGCTAAAAGGTCATCCAAAAAAACTAAAAGGAAAAAGGTTCCACACGAGAATACTACCTAAAAAGTTGTTTGGAACTCGACTAAGAATCCCGAACGGCAAGTCGCAAAGACGATATAGCTAAATGAAGAAAGGATGTCAAGGCGACCAAGGAAAAGGCATAGTTTAAAAGGCCAAAAAGGGAAAAGGCAATCGCCATCTCAAAGGGCATTGAACCAAGGAAACCCAAAGCACCTACATAAAGGTTGGAGAGCAAGCTCCAAACAAAGGTTGAAAAACAACCTCCAAATACAAGCATATCGACACAAGCATATCACTCCACACAAATTACAACATTAAAAGCTTAAAGGCTGCCGTTATAGTTTAAATTGTTTTTTTAAAATAAAAGTTCTCTCCCCAAGCCATCACCATCCATTCTTTCATTCAAGTGGGTAAATTCCTTATACTTAAGCCTTATTATTCTCCTTGAATATGGTTTGCTAGAGATGGATGGTCAACTTAGATATATTTATGGCTTTAAGAGCAAAAGGGAGATGGCTAGTGGTTGGAAATATCATTCTAGGTTCATGATGGCTACAAATTCAAAGCTTAATTGCAACGGTTGGTGTAGGACTTGATTGCTTGGGTCTAGGATGTTGTTTGGTTGCTTAAATGAGAATTCCAAGATTATGCCATCCAAATGGAATAATGATAATCAACTCAAAGATGGGTGTAGAAATAAGATATGGGATCCCGGCATACATGAGGATCAACTTTGGGAGCCCATAATCTATGAAGAACTCCATCAAAACTTGGGAGAATTGAACTTGAAGAATGGAGCTCATTGGAAATGCAAGAATTGGTGGATGTTCAAAGATAGCTTCAAGCACAATCCACCTTGAGAGGAGCTCCGCATAAGTCCAACTTAAGGATAATAAACAAAAGTGCTAGGTGGGAGACACCCCACCATGGTAACTTTTTTTCATTTTCTCTTTTTGTACATATTGGTAATTAGTTTAATTTCATGTTTTGTTGAGTTTGTTGAGCTTATTTGGTAGTTTAGTAGGTTAAATAAGGTTTTAAGGTGTTTTGGTAGCTGTTTGGAGGTTTGGAATGCTTGGATTGGTGCAAAAACATAGAAAAATTTTGAATAACAGAGTACCATCCACGCGTACACGCACTGCACACGTACGTGTGCATCAAGCATTTTCGACCATCCACACACACGCGTACATGGCGCGTACGCGTGGTTGCGAAAATTCCACCCCCATCCAAAATCCCGAGAGTTAGGCCTGCACTGTGCGAATATTGGGCCTAAGGCACAAACCAACCCGCTCGTGCGCGCACCTGGCGCGTACGCGTCCTTGATGCTAATTGTGCAATGCACGCGCACGCACGCTGTATGCGCGGGCACCGATAGCGCCACCTGCCCTCCTGGTACATGTTCCAGAGAGTTAGGCCAATCTTGGGCTGACACTATGTCCCGCGCATAATCCCACCCACGCGTGCGCGCACCTAGCACGTACGCGCCCTTCGGCCAAACTGCGCATCGGCGCGTACACGTGCATGACGCGTTCGCGCCGGTAAAAAAAAGTTTTTTTTTCCTCCTCTTCCATTTTCTTTTGTTTATTGCATTCGTATACTTCTATTCTTTACATTTCAATTTTGTTTTTATAGCTTGTTTTCATTTTATTTTCTAAGTTTCTCATTTTAATAATGGTGTTGAAGTTTCTTATACTCAATTGTTGAGAATTTTTGCATTGTTTTGGTGCTTCGTGACTTGTTGCATTAACTCTAATGTTTGTTCTACACACGAGGTTAGTGCTTTAGTCCTTCCTAACTCATTATCCTTTGTTCGTGAACTTCAATATCATTGAGTTAGGATGGGACCAATTGCTCTCCTGCTTATCACTAATATTGTTTGTGTCAATTCTTATTTGATCTTGATGCTCAATATGCTCTTCATACTTTGACTTTACTCTTGCATCAAGTATTAGTTAATATGCCTTAGCTTACATTATTTTCTCACTCACATGTTGTAGTTACCATGTAGTAGAGAACTTTACTCTTATTTGGCATTAGCCCTGATGAGCGGATAATTTATACGCTTTTTGGCATTGTTTTTACATAGTTTTCAGTATGATTTAGTTAGTTTTTAGTATATTTTTAATAGTTTTTAATTAAAAATCACATTTCTAGACTTTACTATGAGTTTGTATATTTTTCTGTGATTTCAGGTATTTTCTGGCTGAAATTGAGGGACCTGAGTAAAAATCAGATTTAGAGGTTGAAGAAGGACTGCAGATGCTATTGGAATCTGACCTCCCTGCACTCAAAGTGGATTTTCTGGAGCTACAGAACTCCAAATGGTGCGCTTCTAATTGCGTTGGAAAGTAGACATCCAGGGCTTTCCAGAAATATATAATATTCTATACTTTGCCAGAGTTTAGATGACGCAAACTGGCGTTGAATGCCAGTTCCATGTTGCAGTCTGGCGTTCAGCGCCAGAAACAGGTTGCAAAGTGGAGTTAAACGCCAGAAACAGGTTACAAACTGGCGTTCAACTCCAAGAAAGACCTCTACATGTGTAAAGCTCAATGCTCAGCCCAAGCACACACCATGTGGGCCCCGAAAGTGGATTTCTACATCATTTACTCATTTTTGTAAACCCTAGTAACTAGTTTAGTATAAATAGGACTTTTTACTATTGTATTTACATCTTCGGATCATCTTTGATTAGTTTTATGCTATCTTAGACTTTCATGGGGGCTGGCTATTCGGCCATGCCTGGACCATTAGCACTTATGTATTTTCAAACGGTAGAGTTTCTACACTCTATAGATTAAGGTGTGGAGCTCTGCTGTTCCTCATGAATTAATACAAAGTACTATTGTTTTTCTATTCAATTTAAGCTTATTCCTATTCTAAGATATCCATTCGCACCCAAGAAAATGATGAATGTGATGATTATGTGACGCTCATCATCATTCTCACCTATGAACACGTGCCTGACAAACACTTCCGTTCTACATGCAAACAAGCTAGAATGAGTATCTCTTGGATATCTAATACAGAGGACCGAGTCCGAGATATTGGAATCTTCGTGGTATAAGTTAGAACCCATGGATGGCCATTCCTGAGATCCGGAAAGTCTAAACCTTGTCTGTGGTATTCCGAGTAGGATCCGGGAAGGGATGGCTGTGACGAACTTCAAACTCGCAAGTACTGGGTGTAGTGACAGACGCAAAAGGAGGGTGAATCCTATTCCAGTATGATCGAGGACCTCCAGATGATTAGCCATACAGTGACAGCGCATCGGACCATTTTCGCAGAGAGGATGGAAAGTAGCCATTGACAACGGTGATGCCCTACATACAGCTTGCCATGGAAAGGAGTAGGAAGGATTGGATGAAGACAGCAGGAAAGCAGAGGTTCAGAGGGACGAAAGCATCTCTATACGCTTATCTGAAATTCTCACCAATGAATTACATAAGTACCACTATCCTATTTTATATTTTATTTATTTTCATCCACTATAATTTCTTAAAACAATTTAATCTGCGTGACTGAGATTTATAAGATGACCATAGCTTGCTTCATACGAACAATCTCCGTGGGATTCGACCCTTACTCACGTAAGGTATTACTTGGACGACCCAATGCACTTGCTGGTCAGTTGTGCGAAGTTGTGACAAAGAATTAAGATTATGAACGTGCGTATAAAGTTTTCAGCACCGTTACCAAGGAATGGAACCGTCACGATTTCTGCGCACCAAGTTTTTGGCGCCGTTGCCGGGGATTGTTCGAGTTTGGACAACTGACGGTTCATCTTGTTGCTCAGATTAGGTAATTTTATTTTAATTTTAAGCTTTTTATTTCTTATTTTCGAAAAAAAAATTTTTTTTTCCCTTTGTTTTCGAAAATTATTTTAAAATTTTTAAGAATGAATTCTAAAGTTTCAAAATGGTATGCTGAAGTTTGGCTGGCCATCAAGCTTTAGACTAACCTGGTATGATTCCTGGAATCTTGATTGAGGACTTTGAATTCATTACTTTCTTTTTCCTACATGTTTTCAAAAAAAATATACAAAAATCCAAAAAAAAAATTAATAAAATCATAAAAATCAAAAATATTTTATGTTGTTTGTTTGAGTCTTGAGTCAGTTTTTAAGTTTGGTGTCAATTGCATTTTTTTTCTAAAAATTTATGCATTTTTCGAAAATTCATGCATTCATAGTGTTCTTCATGATCTTCAAGTTGTTCTTGGTAAGTCTTCTTGTTTGATCTTTAAAATTTCTTGTTTTGTGTGTTTTGTTGTTTTTCATATGCATTTTCAATTTGTTAGTGTCTATACATGAAAAAATCTTTAGGTTTGGTGTCTTGCATGTTTTCTTTTCTTGAAAATTTTTCAAAAATAAGTTCTTGGTGTTCATCTTGACATTCAAAGTGTTCTTGGTGTTCATCTTGAAACTCATAGTATTCTTGCATGCATCTTTTATTTTAATCCAAAATTTTTATGTTTTGCATCAATTTTATGTTTTTCTCTCTCTTCATTAAAAATTCAAAAATCAAAAAAATATCTTTCTCTTTTTCACTCATCAAATTCGAAAATTTGAGTTGACTTTTTCAAAATTTTTTAAAAATCTAGTTTTTATGAGTCAAATCAAATTTTCAATTTGAAAATCTTATCTTTTTCAAAATCTTTTTCAAAAATCAAATCTTTTTCACCTTTCTTATTTATTTTCGAAAATTTTAAAAATATTTTTCAAAAATCTTTTTCTTAATTTTATCTCATAATTTTCAAAAATATTATCAACAATTAATGTTTTGATTCAAAAATTTCAAGTTTGTTACTTGCTTGTTAAGAAAGATTCAAACTTTAAGTTCTAGAATCATATCTTGTAATTACTTGAGTCAAGTCATTAATTTTGATTTTAAAAAAAAATTTCAAATCTTTTTCAAAGCTAATTTTAATCATATCTTTCTATCATATCTTTTTAAATCATAAATTTTTCAAAAAAATTTGATTTTAAAATATCTTCTCTAACTTCTTATCTTCTTATCTTTTCAAAATTTATTTTCAAATCCTTTCTCAACTAACTAATTGACTTTTTGTTTGTTTCTTATCTTTTTCAAAACCACCTAACTACTCTTCCCTATCTAATTTTCGAAAATACTTCCCTCCTTTTCAAAATTTCCTTTTTAATTAACTAATAGTTTTAATTTTTAATTCAATTTCAAATTTAATTTTCGAAATTTAACTTTAAAATTTTAATTTTTATTTTAATTAATTTTTGAAATTCCCTCTCTCTCATCTCCTTCTATTTGTTTATTCATCTACTAACACTTCTCTTCCACCCAAGAATTCGAACCCCTTCTTCTCCTCTGAGTTCGAATTCTTCCCTTCTTCATTCTTATTCTTCTTTTCTTCTAATCACACAAGGGAACCTCTATAATGTGGTAAAAAGGATCCCTATTATTATTTTCTGTTCCCTTCTTTTTCATATGAGCAGGAGCAAGGACAAGAACATTCATGTTGAAGCAGACCCTGAACCTGAAAGGACTCTGAAGAGAAAACTGAGAGAAGCTAAAATACAACAATCCAGAGACAACCATATAGAAATTTTCGAAAAGAAAGAGGAGATGGCAGCCGAAAATAATAATAATGCAAGGAAGATGCTTGGTGATTATACTACACCTACTTCCAAGTTTGATGGAAGAAGCATCTCAATCCCCACCATTGGAGCAAATAATTTTGAGCTGAAACCTCAATTAGTTGCTCTAATGCAATAGAACTACAAATTTCATGGACTTCCATCAGAAGATCCCTACCGGTTTTTAACTGAGTTCCTGCAGATCTGTGAGACTGTTAAGACTAATGGAGTAGATCCTGAAGTCTACAGGCTCATGCTTTTCCCTTTTGCTGTAAGAGACAGAGCTAGAACATGGTTGGACTCACAACCTAAAGATAGCCTGAACTCTTGGAATAAGCTGGTCACAGCCTTCTTGGCTAAGTTCTTTCCCCCTCAAAAGCTGAGCAAGCTTAGAGTGGATGTTCAGACCTTCAAGCAAAAAGATGGTGAATCCCTCTATGAAGCTTGGAAAAGATACAAGCAGATGACCAAAAGGTGTCCTCCTGACATGCTTTCAGAATGGACCATTCTGGATATATTCTATTATGGTCTGTCTGAGTTCTCCAAGATGTCACTGGACCATTTTGCAGGTGGATCTATTCACCTAAAGAAAATGCCTGCAGAAGCTCAAGAACTTATTGACATGGTTGCAAATAATCAATTCATGTACACTTCTGAGAGAAATTCCATGAATAATGGGACGCCTCAAAAGAAGGGAGTTCTTGAAATTGATGCTCTGAATGCCATATTGGCTTAGAACAAACTATTGACTCAGCAAGTCAATATGATTTCTCAGAGTCTGAATGGAATGCAAGCTGCATCCAACAGTACTCAAGAGGCATCTTCTGAAAAAGAAGCTTATGATCTTGAGAACCCTGCAATAGCAGACGTAAATTATATGGGTGAACCTTATGGAAACACCTATAACCCCTTATGGAAAAATCACCCAAATTTCTCATGGAAGGATCAACAAAAGCCTCAATAAGGCTTTACTAATGGTGGAAGAAACAGGTTTAACAATAGTAAACCTTTTCCATCATCCACTCAGCAACAGACAGAGAATTCCGAGTAGAATCCATCTAGCTTCGCAAATTTAGTCTCTGATTTATCTAAGGCCACTCTGAATTTCATGAATGAAACAAGGTCCTCCATTAGAAATTTGGAGGCACATGTGGGCCAGCTGAGTAAGAAGATCACTGAAACTCCTCCTAGCACTCTCCCAAGCAATACAGAAGAGAATCCAAAGAGAGAGTGCAAGGCATTGATATAACCATCATGGCCGAACCTACAGGGGAGGAAAAGGACATGAATCCCAGTGAGGAAGACCTCCTAGGACGTCCAGTGATCAATAAGGAGTTTCCCTTTGAGGAACCAAATGAATCTGAGGCTCATCTAGAGACCATAGAAATTCCAATGAACCTCCCTTGCTCATCAATGAACTGAGTGATCTGGATCAACTGACATTACCTCAGAAGAAACAGGATCCTAGAAAGTTCCTAATACCTTGTACCATAGGCACCATGACCTTTGAGAAGGCTCTATGCGACCTTGGGTCAGGGATAAACCTCATGCCACTCTCTGTAATGGAGAAACTGGGAATCCTTGAGGTACAGGCTGCCAATGTCTCATTAGAGATGGCAGACAAATCTTTGAAGATGGCTTATGGACTAGTAGAGGACGTGCTAGTAAGGGTTGAAGGCCTTTACATCCCTGCTGATTTCATAATTCTAGACACTGGAAAGGATAAGGATGAATCCATCATCCTTGGAAGACCCTTCCTAGCCACAGCAAGAGCTGTGATTGATGTGGACAGAGGAGAGTTGGTCCTTCAACTGAATGAGGATAACCTTGTGTTTAAAACTCAAGGATCTCCTTCTGTAACAATGGAGAGGAAGCATGAAAAGCTTCTCTCAGTACAGAGTCAACTAAAGCCCCCACAATCAAACTCTAAGTTTGGTGTTGGGAGGCCTCAGCCAAACTTTAAGTTTTGTGTTGAACTCCCATATCCAAACTCTAAGTTTGGTGTTGGGAATCTATAAAATTGACCTGATCACCTGTGTGGCTCCATGAGAGCCCACTGTCAAGCTATTGACATTAAAGAAGCGCTTATTGGGAGGCAACCCAATTTTTATTTATCTAATTTTATTTTTATTTTTATTGTTCTTTCATGTTTTATTAGGTTCATGATCATGTGGAGTTACAAAATAAATACAAAAATTAAAAACAGAATAAAAAAACAGCAGAAGGAAAATCATACCCTAGAGGAAGGATTTACTGGCATTTAAACGCCAGTAAGGAGCATTTGGCTGGCGTTCAACGCTAGAACAGAGCATAGAGCTGGCGCTGAACGCCAGAAACAAGCATAGAACTGGCGTTCAACGCCAGAAACATGCTGCATCTGGGCATTGAATGCCCAGAACAAGCATCAATTCAGCGTTTAAACGCCAGAATTGCATGCAAAGGCGTTTTACATGCCTAATTGATGCAGGGATGCAATTCCTTGACACCTCAGGATCTGTGGACCCCACAGGATCATCTCAGCATCTGTGGACCCCACAGGATCCCCACCTACCTCCACTCATACTCTCCCCTCTTCTCATTCATCCTCTCTTCCCAATAAACACCCTTTCCCAAAACCCTTCACCAATCACCTCAATCTCTCTTCCCTATTACCACCTACCACCCCTCACCTCCATCCACTCTTCCCCATAAACCCCACCGACCTTCAAAATTCAAAATCACTTTTCCACCCAAACCCACCCAAAATGGCCGAACCTACCCCCTCTCCCCTCACTATATAAACCCCTCCATCCCTCCTTCATTTCTACATAACACAACCCTCTCTTCTATACCTTGGCCGAATACACCTCCCCCCACTCTCCTCCATATTTCTTCTTCTTCTTCTTCTTCTTCTTCTTCTTTTCTTTCTTCTCTTGCTCGAGGGCGAGCAATATTCTAAGTTTGGTGTGGTAAAAGCATAAGCTTTTTGTTTTTCCATTACCATTGATGGCATATAAGACCGGAAAAACCTCTAGAAAAGGGAAAGGGAAGACAAAAGCTTCCACCTCCGAGTCATGAGAGATGGAAAGATTCATCTCCAAAACCCATAAAGACCACTTCTATGATGTTGTGGCCAAGAAGAAGGTGATCCCCGAGGTCCCTTTCAAGCTCAAGAAAAATGAGTATCCGGAAATCCGACATGAGATCCAAAGAAGAGGTTGGGAAGTTCTAACCAACCCCATTCAACAAGTCGGAATCCTAATGGTTTAAGAGTTCTATGCCAATGCATGGATCATTAGGAACCATGATCAAAGTAAGAACCCGAACCCAAAGAATTATCTTACCATGGTTCGGGGGAACTACTTAGATTTCAGTCCGGAAAATGTAAGGCTGGCGTTCAACTTGCGAATGATGGAAGAAAACGCACGCCCCTACACAAGAAGAGTCAACTTTGATCAAAGGTTGGACCAAGTCCTCATGGACATATGTGTGGAAGGAGCTCAATGGATGATTGACTCAAAAGGCAAACCAGTTCAACTGAGAAGATTGGACCTTAAGCTTGTAGCTAGAGGATGGTTAGAGTTCATTCAATGCTCAATCATTCCCACTAGCAATCGGTCTGAAGTTACTGTAGACCGGGCCATCATGATCCATAGTATCATGATTGGGGAGGAAGTAGAAGTTCATGAGATTATACCTTAAGAACTCTACAAGGTGGCTGACAAGTCCTCCACTATGGCAAGGTTGGCCTTTCCTCACCTCATTTGCCATCTATGCAATTCGGCTGCGATTGACATAGAGGGAGATATCCTCATTGATGAGGACAAGCCCATCACTAAGAAAAGGATGGAGCAAACAAGAGAGCCTATTCATGGATCTCAAGGGACGCATGAAGAAGCTCATCACCAAGAAATCCCTGAGATACCTCAAGGGATGCACTTTCCTCCACAGAATTTTTGGGAGCAAATCAACACCTCCCTAGGAGAACTGAGTTCCAACATGGGACAACTAAGGGTGGAACATCAAGAGCACTCCATCATCCTCCATGAAATTAGAGAAGATCAAAAAGCAATGAGGGAGGAGCAACAAAGACAAGGAAGAGACATAGAAGAGCTCAAGGACATAATTGGTTCCTCAAGAAGAAAACGCCACCATCACTAAGGTGGACTCATTCCTTGTTCTTAAATTTTCTGTTTTTTGTTTTTTTTTGTGTTAAATGTTTATTTATGTTTGTGTCTTATTACATGATCATTAGTATTTAAGTGTCTATGCCTTAAATTTAGTGAATATGAATCCATCACCTCTCTTGAATGAAAAATGTTTTAATTATAAAAGAACAAGAAGTACATGGTTTCGAATTCATCCTTGAAACTAGTTTAATTATTTTGATGTGGTGATAATAGTTTTTGTTTTCTGAATGAATGCTTGAACAGTGCATATGTCTTTTGAGGTTGTTGTTTATGAATGTTAAATATGTTGGCTCTTGAAAGAATGATGAACAGGAGACATGTTATTTGATAATATGAAAAATCATAAAAATGATTCTTGAAGCAAGAAAAAGCAGTGAATATAAAGCTTGCAAAAAAAAAGGCGAAAAAAAAAGAGAAAAAGCAAGCAGAAAAAGCCAGTAGCCCTTAAAACCAAAAGGCAAGGGTAAATAAAAAGGATCCAAGGCTTTGAGTATCAGTGGATAGGAGGGCCTAAAGGAATAAAATCCTGGCCTAAGCGGCTAAACCAAGCTGTCCCTAACCATGTGCTTGTGGCGTGAAGGTGTCAAGTGAAAACTTGAGACTGAACGGTTAAAGTCAAGGTCCAAAGCAAAAAAAAAAAGTGTGCTTAAGAACCCTGGACACCTCTAATTGGGGACTTTAGCAAAGCTGAGTCACAATTTGAAAAGGTTCACCCAGTTATGTGTCTGTGGCATTTATGTATCCAGTGGTAATACTGGAAAACAAAGTGCTTAGGGCCACGGCCAAGACTCATAAAGTAGCTGTGTTCAAGAATCAACATACTGAACTAGGAGAATCAATAACACTATCTGAACTCTGAGTTCCTATAGATGCCAATCATTCTGAACTTCAATGGATAAAGTGAGATGCCAAAACTATTCAAGAGGCAAAAAGCTACAAGTCCCGCTCATCTGATTGGAGCTATGTTTCATTGATATTTTGAAATTTAAAGTATATTCTCTTCTTTTTATCCTATTTGATTTTCAGTTTCTTGCGGACAAACAACAATTTAAGTTTGGTGTTATGATGAGCGGATAATTTATACGCTTTTTGGCATTGTTTTTACATAGTTTTCAGTATGATTTAGTTAGTTTTTAGTATATTTTTATTAGTTTTTAATTAAAAATCACATTTCTGGACTTTACTATGAGTTTGTGTGTTTTTCTGTGATTTCAGGTATTTTCTGGCTGAAATTGAGGGACCTGAGCAAAAATCACATTCAGAGGTTGAAGAAGGACTGCAGATGCTGTTGGATTCTGACCTCCCTGCACTCAAAGTAGATTTTCTGGAGCTAACAAACTCCAAATGGCGCGCTTTCAATTGCGTTGGAAAGTAGACATCCAGGGCTTTCCAGCAATATATAATAGTTCATACTTTGCTCGAGTTTAGATGACGCAAACTGGAGTTGAACGCCAGTTACATGTTGTAGTCTGGCGTCCAGCGCCAGAAACAGGTTGCAAAGTGGAGTTAAACGCCAGAAACAGGTTACAAACTGGCGTTCAATTCCAAGAAAGACCTCTACACGTGTAAAGCTCAATGCTCAGCCCAAGCACACACCATGTGGGCCCCGGAAGTGGATTTCTGCATCCTTTACTCATTTCTGTAAACCCTAGTAACTAGTTTAGTATAAATAGGACTTTTTACTATTGTATTTACATCTTCGGATCATCTTTGATTAGTTTTATGCTATCTTAGACTTTCATGGGGGCTGGCCATTCGGCCATGCTTGGACCATTAGCACTTATGTATTTTCAAACGTTAGAGTTTCTACACTCCATAGATTAAGGTGTGGAGCTCTGCTGTTCCTCATGAATTAATACAAAGTACTACTGTTTTTCTATTTAATTTAAGCTTATTCCTATTCTAAGATATCCTTTCGCACCCAAGAACATGATGAACGTGATGATTATGTGATGCTCATCATCATTCTCACCTATGAACGCGTGCCTGACAAACACTTCCATTCTACATGCAAACAATCTAGAATGAGTATCTCTTGGATATCTAATACAGAGGACCGAGTCCGAGATATTGAAATCTTCGTGGTATAAGTTAGAACCCATGGATGGCCATTCCTGAGATCCGGAAAGTCTAAACCTTGTCTGTGGTATTCTGAATAGGATCCGGGAAGGGATGGCTGTGACGAACTTCAAACTCGCAAGTACTGGGCGTAGTGACAGACACAAAAGGAGGGTGAATCCTATTCCAGTATGATCGAGAACCTCCAGATGATTAGCCATGAAGTGACAGCGCATCAAACCATTTTCACAGAGAGGATGGGAAGTAGCCATTGACAACGGTGATGCCCTACATACAACTTGCCATGGAAAGGAGTAGGAAGGATTGGATGAAGACAGCAGGAAAGCAGAGGTTCAGAGGGACGAAAGCATCTCTATACGCTTATCTGAAATTCTCACCAATGAATTACATAAGTACCACTATCCTATTTTATATTTTATTTATTTTCATCCACTATAATTTCTTAAAACAATTTAATCCGCCTGACTGAGATTTACAAGATGACCATAGCTTGCTTCATACCAACAATCTCCGTGGGATTCGACCCTTACTCACGTAAGGTATTACTTGGACGACCCAGTGCACTTGCTGGTCAGTTGTGCGAAGTTGTGACAAAGAATTAAGATTATGAACGTGCGTATAAAGTTTTCAGTGCCGTTACCAAGGAATGGAACCGTCACGATTTCTGCGCACCAAGCCCTCGCCTATGTTCTCTTTGCTTTGCTATCTTTATTGTAGGCTTAATTTTCCTTCTTTTTCTTTCCTTTTAGGTTGGCCACCAAGAAGGGAGAAAAGGAAAAGCTTTTAAATAGGGCAACAAACAAGTCTACCCGCACAACCTTTTGAAGGAGCTCATCAATTGTAGCAACCCATCCACATTGCTCTTTTTTGCATGCACCGAGGACGGTGCAATCTTTAAGTGTGGGGAGGTCATTTGACCGATCTCCATGGGTAAAAAATTTCTTTTTTTTCAACACTAATGTTAGCTAGTTATTGCATTGCATGATAGGTTGCATGTTAGCTAGAATTTGTACATTTTTTTACCACTTCTTTCTTATTAGGACTACTTGGTTAGGATGATGATTTCTTTTCCAAGAAATTGTTTTAGGGCACCCTACCGATTTGAAAAATTTTTGTTGAACTTGCTTGAAAGAATTTATTTTGGAATATGGTTTTTGAGCTAAGAACACAAGCTTGTGAGTTTTGAGCCTAATTGCGTGGTTACATTTTATAACTACTTATTTCCATTCTTGTGTGTATTATTCTCTTTCTATGATTGTGATCTTTGATTTGTTTAATTTTTTATGTCTATTATTTTGTGTATTCATGCATTTATATGATTGAGGCCATCATTTTATTAGCTCACTTACCCAAATAGCCTACCTTTTATCTTCCATTGTTAGCCAATTTAAGCCTACGATTAACCCACTTTGTTCTTCAATTTAGCACATTACAAGCCTTAAAGCGAAAAACAATAAATGTCCTTTATTTGGATCTTTGATTAGCTTAGGCTAGTGAGTGTGAGTATCATTCAAGTGTGGAAAAACTTAGGACATTGGTTGGGATAAAAGGGTATTTTTGTTTTCTATTTCTCTATTTGGGAATTGGGTCCATACTTATGTGTTAATTATATGTAAAACCATATGCATTGATACTTTTGTATATACTTTATTGCAAAAAAAAAGGAAAAAAATGAAAAAAATAAAAAGAAAGAAAAAAAAAGAAAATATATGTAGATATCAAAAAGAAAAAAAAAATAGAAAGAAAAAAAGAAAGAAAAAGAAAAAGAAATAAAAAAGGGGACAAAATGCCCCAAAGTGAAGCTCAGTAAGATCAATGCATAAGTGTTGTGAAATGAAAAAGAAAAGGCATGAGTATGTGAAAAAGTGAAAAAAAAAAAGATAGTTAGGTTTGTTTAGAATTGTATAGGTTGCTATATAGGTTAGGTGGGAAGCTTAGATAATCAAAGATTCAAATTTCAAGTCCACTTGACCAAATATGCATCCTTACCTTGACCCTAGCCCCATTACAACCTATGAAAAAGTCCTCATGATAGTTGTATGCATGCATGAAATAAATGTTGATTGTTAGATGAAAAAAAAATCTTGAAAAGCATGATTAGGAGAAAATTGAGAGAATCGACCCTACATACTTGAGCGACTAGAGTGCAAACACTTCCGGTGAGGGTTCGATGCTCAATTCCTTGATTCCCGGCTTTCATGAGCGTTCTTCTTGCAAGTCTACTTGAACTTCATTTTTATACATGAATTGGTAGGATTCATGAGTTGTCATATGACCTTAGCCCTACCCGTTTATACATACTCTTGGAGGATTAATTTATTTTTAACCAAGTAGGTAGAATCATTTGCATTTAGTTGCATTCATAATAGATAGATGCATTTAGGTCATTTGCATTGAATAAATGTCATACCCCTTGCTTCATTCTTAGTTTAAGCATGAGGACATGCTTGGTTTAAGTGTGGAGAGGATGATAAACCCTATTTGTAGGGTTTATCTGTGTTGAATTTAGAGGGTTTTATCATCTTTTTCCACATTTATTCAATGAAATAGCATGGTTTTATAACTTCTCCTTTAATTTTGCTTAAGAGTGAAAACATGCTTTCTAGGTCTTAAGATAGCTAAATTTAATTCACCTTGATTCCATTAGGTGCCTTGATATGTTTGTTAAGTGATTTCAGGTTTAGGAGACAAAGATTGGATCAAGGGAATGAAGGAAAAGCATGTAAAAATGGAGAAATCATGAAGAAATGAAGGAATCGCAAAAGCTGTCAAGCCGACTTCTTCGCACTTAATTGACCATAACTTGAGCTACAGAAGTCCAAATGATGCGGTTTTAGTTGCTTTGGAAAGCTAACATCCGGAGCTTCGAAATGATATAAGATTTTCCATAGTTGCACCACGCATAAGGGTGCACACGTGCATGGTACGCGTACGCACCGATGGTTGCACATGGTTCACTTAATGCAATTCGTGGCCAGCGATTTTAGAAGCCTTGTGGGCCCAATATAACTCATTTCTGATGATATTTAACCCAAGGAATGAAGGGGGATGAGGCATCTAGTTAGTTAGTGAGTTTTATTTTAGTTTTATCATGCTTTAGTTAGTTTCTAGAGAGAGAGGCTCTCTCTTCTCTCTAGAATTAGGAGTAGGTTAGATCTAGATTAGGAAATTCTTAGATCTAGGTTAATTTCATGCTTTGATTTACTTTTCCTTCTGCAATTCTTCTTCTTCTACATCTCTTCTCTCTATTTTAGCATTTAATTCTTGTAATTCTCTACTTTTATGTTGATGCACTTTTGTTCTTTCCATTTTCCTTTAATGCAATTTATGATTCATGTTCCTTTATTGTTGATTTGATTTGTTGTTGTTTAATTCCTTGCAATTGAGTAGTGTAGATTTACTTTCCTTGAAATTTTACTATGTTTTCCTTTTATGCCTTCCAAGTGTTTGATGAAATGCTTGGTTGGATTTTAGAGTAGAATTTTATGCTCTTGGCTTAGGAAGGTAACTTAGGAACTCTTGAGTTACTAATGTCCAAGTGATTGTCGATTGGGAGCCATTAACGCTAGATCTCACTAATTGATTTGGTGTAGAACTAGGACTTATGGATTTGGATTGACATAGCTCATTTGACTTTCCTTTATTAGTTAGAGGATGACTTAATGGGTTTGATCCTTGCCAATTCTCATGTTATGGTTAGTGATAAGGATAGAGATCCTTGACTACCAAACCTTGCCAAGACCTTTGTTAGTTGTTAGTTTATTTTTATTGCCATTTACATTTCATGCCTATTATCCCAAAAACCCCAAAACATACTCCATAACCAATAACAAGAACACTTTATTGCAATTCTTAGGGAGAATGACCCGAGGTTCAATACTTCGGTTTATAAATTTAGGGGTTTGTACTTGTGATAAACAATTTTTTTGTATGAAAGGATTGTTGATTGGTTTAGAAACTATACTTTACAACGAGAATTTATTGTGAATTCTAAGCCACACAAAAGTCCCAATCACCAGGTGCTAACAAAAGAGTGAAGTGCTATCATATAGAAGAAACCCCCTCAAAAGATGAAGGACCCTAGAAGCCTTCAAATCCCATGCATCATAGGAGATATTAGTATCGAAAAGGCACTATGTGACCTGGGAGCACGTATAAACCTAATGTCTTTATCCATGATGAAGAGAATGATGATTGAAGAAGCTAAACCAACAAGAATGGCACTCCAACTAGCAGACAGAACATTCAAGTTTTCCCTTGGAGTAGTGGAAGACTTGTTAGTTAAAGTGGGAGACTTCATCTTCCCAGCATATTTTGTGGTGCTTGACTTGGAAGAAGAAGCTAATACATCAATCATATAGGGAGACAATTTCTAGCAATAGCAGGAGCAATCATTGATGTACAAAAAGGAGAATTAGTCTTCAGGCTACATGAGAAAAAGATGGTGTTCAATGTATTCACTGTTATGAGTTACCCAAAGGAGCCTCTTGGAGAGTGTATGATGGTGGATGCAATGGAATTATTGGTCTAAGGAGTGTTAGAAGAAGAAAAGCTTGAGGAAGTGATAGAGGAAAATCAACAAGTCTGCAGTGTAACTCCACAAGAGGACATGGAGAGCTCAATCATGCTGGACAAAATCAAAGAGAAGGATGAAGCACCCAAACTGGAATTAAAGGCACTACCCCCCAACCTGAAGTATGCTTACTTAGGGGGTACTGACACTTACCCAATGATAATAAACTAAACCTTGAGTGAAGAACAAGAGAAGGAATTAATTGAGGTGCTGAAACAATATAATGATACCATTAGATAGACTCTCTCTGACTTAAAAGGGATAAGCCTCTCAATGTGCATGCACAAGATCCTCCTTGAGGAGGATGCCAAGCCCACAATCCAGCCACAAAAAAGGTTGAATCCATCAATGAAGGAAGTTGTACAGAAGGAAGTGCTAAAGTTATGGCATGCAGGGGTGATTTACCCTATTTCAGATAGTCTTTAGGTGAGCCCTGTTCAAGTAGTACCCAAGAAGGGAGGCATCACAGTAGTGCCAAATGAAAGGAATGAGTTGATTCCTAACAGAATAGTCACTGAGTTGATGTATGTGTAAAGACTACAGAAAGCTTAATGATGCCACAATGAAGGTTCACATTCCACTCCCCTTCATGGACCAAATGTTGGAGAGGCTTGCTGATAAGCGGATAATTTATACGCTTTTTGGCATTATTTTTAGTATGTTTTTAGTATATTTTATTAGTTTTTAAATAAAAATCACATTTCTGGACTTTACTACGAGTTTGTGTGTTTTACTATGATTTCAGGTATTTTCTGGCTGAAATTGAGGGACCTGAGCAAAAATCTGATTCAGAGGCTAAAAAAGGACTGCAGATGCTGTTGGATTCTGACCTCCCTGCACTCAAAGTAAATTTTCTGGAGTTACAGAAGCCCAATTGGCGCGCTCTCAATTGAGTTGAAAAGTAGACATCCTGGGCTTTCCAGCAATATATAATAGTCTATAATTTTTCCGATATTTGATGGCCCAAACCGACATTTCAAGTCAGCATAAAAATTCTAGCGTCAAAACGCCAGAACTGGCATAAAAGCTGGAGTTAAACGCCCAAACTGGCACCCAAGCTAACATTTAACTCCAAGAAAAGTCTCTACATGTGGAAGCTTCAATGCTCAGCCCAAGCACACACCAAGTAGGCCCGGAAGTGGATTTCGGCATTAATTACTCATTTCTGTAAAACCTAGGTCACTAGTTTATTATAAAAACCACTCTTAGTGATTCATTTTGGTATCTCATGACATTTTTCCCATTTTACATTGTATCTCTACGGCATGAGTCTCTAAACTCCCTGGTTGGGGGTGCGGAGCTCTGCTGTGTTTCGATGGATTAATGCAATTACTACTGTTTTCCATTCAATCACACTTGTTTCTATTCTAAGATATTCACTCGCACTTCAACCTGATGAATGTGATGATCCGTGACACTCATCATCATTCTCACCTATGAACGCGTGCCTGACAACCACCTCCGTTCTATCTGCAATAGCTTGAGTGTATATCTCTTGGGTTTCTAATCTAAGATTAGAACCTTCGTGGTATAGACTAGAATTATTGGCGGCCATTCCTGAGATCCAAAAAGTCTAAACCTTGTCTGTGATATTCCGAGTAGGATCGGGGAAGGGATGACTGTGACGAGCTTCAAACTCACAAGTGCTGGGCATAGTGACAGACGTAAAAGGATCAATGGATCCTATTCCAACATGAGTGAGAACCGACAGATGATTAGCCGTGCGGTGACAGCGTATTTGAAACATTTTCACTTAGAGGACGGATGGTAGTCATTGACAACAGTGATCCACCAACATACAGCTTGCCATGGAAGGAGCCTTGCATGTGTGAAGAAGAAGACAGTAGGAAAGCAGAGATTCAGAAGACAGAGCATCTCCAAAACCTCAACCTGTTCTCCATTAGTGCATAACAAGTATTTATTTTATGTTCTTTTACTTTTTACAATTAAAACTAAGAATCATTACTGATATCCTGACTAAGAATTACAAGATAACCATAGGTTGCTTCAAGCCGACAATCTCCGTGGGATCGACCCTTACTCACGTAAGGTATTACTTGGACGACCCAGTGCACTTGCTGGTTAGTTGTGCAGAATTACAAAAGTGTGATTGTAATTTCGAGCACCACTTGTTGGGCATGAGTACTATTATTTCTTGGACGGATATTCAGGCTACAACCAGATTGTAGTGGACCCTAAGGACCAAGAAAAGACATCTTTTACCTGCCCATATAGTGTTTTTGCATACAGGCGCATACCCTTTGGATTGTGCAACACACCTGCCACATTCCAAAGATGCATGCTGTCAATTTTTTTTTGACGTGATAGAGAAGTTCATAGAAGTCTTCATGGATGATTTTTTAGTGTTTGGTGACTCCTTTCCTAATTGCTTACTGGTGAATGAACAAAACCATAGGCTAGAAAATCTTTGATTGGCGTTGTAAGTATAGTTCCAAGCCAACAAGTAATGCTCAAACCAAATGTTAATTTCAATACAAAATATATAAACTGAGAGTAATTCAACCTCGGGTCGTTCTCCCTAGGAATGCAAATGAAATGTTACACTTTCGGTTGTTAAGAAGACAAAAGGGGATTTTGAAATAAAAAAATGAAAGATTAAAAGAACTAAGCAATAAAAGAATCAAGAGATGATCAAAATTGTATTCAATGCAATTAAAGAGAAGATGAGATCCAACTAGTGAAAATGCTATAAATGCATAAAATGCCTTGACTTGGGAATGAGAGTTTAAGAATCCTATCATTGCCACAACCACAACTATGGTAATCATCATGAGTCAATCTCGCCTAGTTGACCCCAAACATCGAGGACTAAGTCAAGCAAGCATAATTGACCTTAATCCATAAGTTCTAACCAACTTACCAAACTTGTTGATAAAAGGCTAGCGTCAATGGAAACAAGAGTCAACTAACTACCAAAGAATTACCACTAAATGTCAGACATTATGACTCTAGTATCCTAGAAACTCAAACCACAAGCCAAGGTGGGAAAATTTACTCAAAATCTAAAGTTGGCATTTTCACAAACACCATGTGTGCATGAAAGTAAAACATGAAAAATTGTAAGGTAAAATGTAAAACTATAACCAACTATCAACAAAACCAAATATAAACAAGCAATAAAACATAAAGGAAGCATGAAACATAAAATTCATTAATCAAAAAATCAAGAAACACAAAATTGCCAATATGAACAAAGTAACTTGAACCAAAGAAAATGAAAGTAAAAGTGCTATAATTAAAGATGAAATTGAAAGTACTTACAATTAAAGAAACAAAATCCAAAATCAAAACTTGCTATAAAATGCTACAATGGAAATTAAAATGAAACCCTAAGAGAGCAATATTACACTACTCATACTCCTATTCCTAATTCTATGAAAAACTATCTAAGTGAGCTCTCCCATGCATATGTGTTGATTCTCCTTGATATAGCACCCCAATTCAGCATCTAAGCCGTCCAAAATGGCCCAAAAGGCCTCAGAAAATACGCTGCACGTGTTTCATTAATGAAATCACGTGTTGGGTCCTGTGCAGACGCACAGGTGGTTGTGCACACGCACACTTTGCTCTGTGTGCTTTTCCTTGTTTTCTTCATGTTTTCTCCCTTGTACATGCTTTCTTCCACTTTTGGCTATCTATTCTTGCCTCAAAGGCCTGAAATCACTCAACAAATCTGTCATGGCATCAAATGGAATAAAAGTGGAATTAAATTGCTCATTTTAAGCACAAAATTACATGTTTTCACATTTAGGATCAAATTGGGGACAAAACATAAAAATATGCTATTTTGGTGCTTAAGTGTGAGTTCTTGTGCTAGAATCTATTCAAATTGAGTCAAAATACATCATCAAATATGGACTCATCAATTCTCTCACACATAAATAATAGATTGTCCTCATGCTAAACCAACAAGGAGAATGATCAAAAAGGGGTAACCAACTTATTAAATGCAACTACCTATATGCATGCAAGTATGTATATACTATATACTATCTATACCTATATATCTATCTATAGTTGCCTATGAAGTTGGTGAAAACAAATAATCAAATTCCCAAGCAAGTATAGACAAATAGGGCAAAGCGAGAAAATAATCCAATGCAATAAAAAATCTAAAGAATTGATTCAACTCATCAAAATGAAGCAACTTGCAAGAATACATGATAAGAAGTATAGAAACATAGAGTTGAGTAATTGAACCCTCACTAGGTGTGTATACACTCTAATCACTCGGTGTCTAAGGGTTTCAATCACTCAAGTCTCTCCTAATTATGCTTTCAAGGATTTGCTTTCCATCTAACAATCAACAACAAGTGAGGTGTGAATAGAATTTATCATGAGGACTTCATCGGGTTGTAATGGGGTTAGGGTAATGGTGGGATAGATATGGCCAAGTGGACTAAAATGATTGAATCCTTGATTAGTTTAAGTATCCAACTCAACCTATATCAACCAAATCAAAACAATATGCAATTCTAACCTTCCATCAATTTTTTTTCACAAACACTCATGTATGATTTATCATTCACATCACATATGCATTTTTTTATTCATTTTTCTTTTATTTGAGATAACTTTCATCCCCTTTTTATGATGATGATGTTCTTTTTTAAAGTAAAAGTAAAACACATATGGCTTTAGTAGTTCATACATGATTGTTCCCATTTTCCAAAATTTTCAATGAAATACCCAAATTAAACATTTTCATATACTACCAATGTTTCCCAAAATTTCTCCACACTTAAATGAAACACACTCCTCAACCTAAGCTAATCAAGGATACAATCCAAGGTAAGTTCATGGTTTTCCACTTAAGATTATAATGTGCTAATGTCAAGAACAATGGGGTAAATAAAGCTCAAAGGGATTAACAATGGTAGATGCAAAAGGTAGACAATATGGGCAAAGTAGGCTTTTATCAAAGGTGGCCTCAATCATGCTCAATGCAATTCAAAACACCAATCATAGGAAATAGAGAATCAAGCAAAACTAAGATTACAATCATAGAAGAGATATATCACACAATGAACAAAATTAGTGGTTAAAATGTGCAACCACTCAATTGATGGTCGAGGAGAAATTTCATCTTTCGAATCTCGATTAATCGAATCTCCAGCTCCCGGCATTATTTCGAGACGTTCCGTATATGAGCCTCTTCAAACAGGACTTATTGCTATTGATTCAATGATCCCTTTATTGTCTCAATTCATCCTATTTCATAAGATCTGGGATGGGATATGGTTCCGAAGGATGAACTGGACAGTTCCAATAGCTCAAAAACTCACAAGGTATTTGTTCTTTACTCTTCTATGTTCCATAAAGAAATCATTCAAGCAAGTTTGAAAATGATTTTCTCAATCAATTCAATAGAATTCCCTTGAAACAAAATTCTTGGAAAATCCTTGTTGTTTTTCACCAAAACATATTTTCTATCTATATGTATGTTGTGATAGATGCAAATTTTTCAAAATTTCCTAGTTGTTTCCCTAATTGTCAACAAGCAAAAAGTAACATGAACAATTAGGATCAAAATAAATAGGCATATGCTATTCACATCATCCAATCACAATCCATATCTATACAATATACCAGGTAAAACAAGATATATATATATATATACCATAATCAAAATGCAATACTAAAGATAACTAGAAGCAAGAAAATATATATATATATCAAAAGTACCAAAAAGTAGCAAAAAGTAAAGTGCTGTTAATATCTACAGAAGCATAATAAAACTGAAAATAAACTAAATAAGAGTGTTCAGGAGAGAATGTTTACACCCAAAATATCATAGATCCTCCCCCACACTTAAATCATGCATGGTCCTCCGTGCTCAAAATAATCAACGCTGGGAGGGGGGTCAACCATGAGAAGCTCCACCGTCTGATGGTGGTGGGTGGTGGTGACGCTGATACACGATGATAGCTCGGGATGTTGTAACGACCCAATTTTCAGTACGCCTAGGACATACCAGAAACTGAGTGCTACCAATTTGTCATCCTATATATTATCTATTATTTATTATATGAGCCTGATTCGTTGTTAAAAGCGTAGTTAGTTAGCGAGGTACTTTTTTTTTTTGAAAATATTTGGATTAATAGACGGAATCATTCATAATCAACTCATAGCTGATAACAGATAAAACAGTTATAAGCAACCACACATAAATACATCACAAGTAGCTAGCAACATTCAGTTATCCAGCCTTTATTAGAGTACAGACCTTTAGTTAGAACACCTCTAGGTATAGCTAGATAATAACTATATACATATACATACATACATACAACATCCCAGGTCTTGACCTGTTCAAGAGGTCCCTAAGCTGGCACCTAGGCTAGCCTAGACTCTAGTGAGGGAAAGTGCGTTCTAAGTCTTCAAAACTCAAGTCAGGTGGAACGTCACCAAAAGATGGAACATTATCTACTATTCTTCTGCACGATCAGACGTTGCCATATGACGTCTCTCTGGTACCTCATCAGGTAGCCACACAACAGGAGTCTCGTACACAGGATTTAGGCTAAAGTGCGCATACGAAGGGGTGCAGACGTTGGCTGGTCTCACAGTATTTACATATAATCAGAGAACGATATTCACCCTAGACTTAGAAGACTATCTAGAGCAGAATCCTCTTCTTGCGAACGGTCGTCAGCGAACTATGGTAAGGTACTCTTACTTCCATCTGAAGGGGGAAGGGAGAGAGAAGTGGTAAGAACTGGGGAGTTCTTAGTAGGGTCGGGGTTATTAGTTACGTTCATTAATTCTATGTTGTTTAGTAGACTATTAGCAGAATACAAGGAAGCAGTAATTAGAAAACACTGATAAGTAGAGAAGATAGAGAAAACAGATAGCGGAACACAAACAGAAGAATACAAGAAAATATCACAAGCGCAGAGAATGGAATACAAACAAGGAAAGCATACATTCATACCACAAACATAACAAAGGAAATGCGCAACCAAGTATGATGCATGTCTAGCCCTAGTGCAGGTAATGAGCTCATCTGTCGGTTACTAACCCGCTCCCGACGTTATCCAGCAACCTCTGTCTGGATAATGCTTTCCTATTGGCTATACCCCTGTGTACAGGAAATAACCCCTCTGCCACCACAGGGTCACCTGCACGCAGGAAATAACACATCTGCCACTAGAGGGATGTACAACGAGACACCTTCTGTATATAGGAAATAACCCCTCTGCTACTACAGAAATGGAACAGGTGGTCACGGTACTTCTGTAGCAGGAAATAACCCCTCTTCCTTACAGAAATAAAATATAGATCTGTACTATAGGAAAGCATTCTCAGTGATCACACCATTATCTATCTGACTGCCTCACTGCAGCAGATGATTATACAAGTATATCTGGAGTTGCCTTAACGCAACAAATGAATAAACACATCTCTTGGGTTGCCTTAAGCAACAAATAAATATCTCTTGGGTTGCCTCAAGCAACAAATCATCACATAATCATTCTTATTATCATCATTCATCATCATTCTCATTATTCATCATCATTTTCACATTCTTATGCAGTACCTCTTTCTTTCTCTGTTCAATCATACTGTACAAACTTTACATCTTTCACTTTTACAACATCTTAATTCAGACCATTTCTCTTTATCACATTACTCTTTTCTCTTTGTCTTTTTACTTTGCTCTGATTACTCTTTTCTCTGTATCTCTTTATTCTGCTCTGGTTACTCTGTTCTCTGGGTTTCTTTACTCTGCTCTGATTTCTGTGTTTAACGTATGTATTTAAAGCTTATGTAAATTTCGGTATGAATAGTTAGTTTGTCCCAAGTGTAGGTTCATTAAGTCTATACTGAAACAGTTTAACTTTTCATATAATACCTAACCCTATTCTTAATTCCAGGACTAACTATGTTGCCCTAGTTCGTTCACTAGTCTCTGTCTGTTTTTCTGTCATTAAAACTTTACAGACTTTTTCTTCGATTTTTATCTTTTCTTCAACATTTTATCTTTTATTTATCTTTGCCTCACTAATATGTTTTTACCACTCCCTAAGTGTTTTATGAAAGTAATTATGAAATTCTGCACTTAAAGTTGTCTTTCTAAAGCTTTTACAGAAAACTGCCTTTTCTGTATTATTTTATTATTTTTATTAAAATATTATTTTTAATTAAATATTATTATTTAATATTTTATTATTTTTTATTATTTTATCATTAAATTTTCGAAAATTAACTTACTTTTACTTTTAACCTTTAAAATTCACTTTTTACCACCCGTAACTTTTAATATTTCTACTTTTACCACCCTAACTTTCAGAAATTACTAAATAACCCCCCAAACACCAAGTTAATTACTTCCTTGCCCTTTTATGAATCAAAAAGCTGTTCTTCATTGTTCTTCATCACACTCAAAGTGTTCTTCATGTTCTTCATAAATTCTTCAGATTCCTTCTCTGTTTTTACCCGTTTTTCAGTCTTTTCAGCAACCGATTTTTACTATAATTCATAATAAATTAGCAGCCACTAAAACCCCATCTTTTCTAAATGATTTCAACACAAATTGAACCTCAATTTAAGCTTAGGGTTTCGTTTTTCCAGCTGCCCAAGAAGATGAACTTTAACGCTTGAATTTCATCAAATTTCATCAAAATTTCACCAAATTTTCACCAAGAATCAATCATATAAGCAACCAGTTTTTAGCTCAGCCAATTTATACAACATTCACACAACTCAAACACAAATAATCAAGATTAATTTTGTGACACCCTACCTGGTTTTGCTACTCCTAATTCGGTTAAACTTTCAGGTGGTCCTTAAGCACTTTTTCCTCCTAAATCACATCAAGAACAACTTTAAATCCAAAAACTCTCAACTGACCAAATCTCACTCAGTATCTTAGAAATAGATATCTCACCTTAGACCTGCTGGAAATTCACGTTTCTTGGCCCTCAAGTCAAGTTAAGCATGATTCCTAAGGAAGAACATCAAGAAAACACATATTTTGCATGGTTTTCCTTGAAAACCGAATTAAAGTGGGAGGGAGACAGCCATCTCACCTTATTTCCATCCTTGATAAGTTACATGGTTATGTAGAGGAAGAAGAGAGGATCATTTTGGTGAAATCGGAGTTTTGATTTGAGTTTTAGTTCAGAAGAAATCAAGCTTTGAAGATTAAGTGTTCATGAAAGTTTCTCTCTTTTCTCTCTTGTTATTTTCGGCCAAAATGATGAAATTAGACAGCCTTGGAGGTCTTGGGGGTGTAAGGTGAGTTGTGATTGGTTGGCTTGGAGGTGGATTAAAATAATATTAAAATATCTCTGGTGTACAACTACTAAAACTAGGTGTATCGCAACACTCGTAAAAACATCTCTAAAAATTATTTTCTGAGCTACTAGCATAAATGACACTAGTAACATATTTATTATGAGAATAGTACATGTATAATGAGGCCTTAGCATTGCAAAATTCATCAGAGAGTGTTGGTGCTAAGCTGCACCAGTAAACCGTAAACCCAGTTAAACCGATTTTCTGTTTTTAACTAAAACTGACCAGGTAACCTTATAACATTATTCAAGAAGCTTCTAATACTAATATAATGATGATATCATCCTATTATCTCTCTTCTCTCATAAATCGAGTCCGGTTCGTCAAACTGAGCCTATTTAGAAAAAAACCAAATCAAAACTTCTAACCGATACGGTTCAAAAACCAGGTTCTTCGTGACCGCGATATCGAGCTTGTCTAAGAAAAGGTTCTAACTTAAAGATGACATAATGACAATGAGGATTGAGATACTTGATGATATATCAAAGGTTTTCCCCTTACTGATCTTCCGGAGAAATCCGTCCTTTCAGAAAAGATTTCGCGTTCTCGAAAACCGGGGTTGTTACATTCTACCCTACTAAAAGAAATTTTGCCCTCAAAATTTCAGTTACCTGAGAATAGATGCGAGTAATCAGCTCTCATCTTATCTTCCAATTCCTAAGTGTGCTCTTCTTCTCCTCTTGGTTCCCATGCTACTTTGACTAAGCGAACAGTCTTGCCTCTTAGCTGCTTATCACTTCTTTCTACGATCTGAACTGGTGATGCTTGATATGTCAAATCATTTTATAATTGTACTGTTTCTGGTTGTGAAACGTGAATATCATCGGGAACATATTTCTTAAGTTGCGAGACATAAAAAAAAACATCATGAAGGTTTGATAAATAAGGAGGAAGGGCTATTTGATAAGCTACTAGACCGACTCTTTTAAGTATTTGGAAAAGTTCTATGTATCGTGGGTTAAGCTTCTTAGTCTTAAGGGCTCTACCTATTCCAGTAATCGAAGTTACTTCTAGAAAGACATGATCTCCCTCACTAAACTCTAAGGGTCTACGTCTATTATCGGCATAGCTCTTTTGTCGGCCTTGTGCTGTCTGGATCTTTCGACGAATCTCCTTTATCTTCTCAGTAGTTTCTTACACTAAGTTTGGACCTAAGACACTAGCTTCCCCATCATCATTCCAACACAATGGTGTCTGACATCTCCTTCCGTAGAGAGCTTCATATGGTGCCATCCCGATACTTTATTGGCAACTGTTGTTGTAGACAAATTCGACCAACAGCAAATACTTATCCCAGCTACTTTGGTTGTCTATCATACATGATCGTAACATGTCTTCTAACGTCTGGATTGTCTGCTCTGATTGTCCGTCTATCTGAGCATAGTATGCTATACTCGTGTGCAATTCTGTTTCCAACGCTTTCTGAAAAGCTCCCCAAAATCTAGTAGTAAACCTCAAAACTTGATCTAAGACAATTTACGAAGGTATCCCATGTAGTCGTATGTTTTCTTGAATATATATTCATGCTAGCCTTTCTAAAGTATAGTCAACTCGAATCGGAAGAAAATGTGTTGATTTTGTTAACCTGTCCACAATCGCCCAAATAGCATCTTGTCCTGTTGAGGTCCTTGGCAATCCCGTGACAAAATCTATAGTGATCTGCTCCTATTTCCATTATGGTATTTCCAAGGGTTGCAGGGTTCCTGATGGTTTCTAGTGTTCCACCTTCACCTTCTGGCAGGTTAAACATTTTGAGACATAATCAGCTACCTCTTTCTTCAAGCCCGGCTACCAGAACATTTGTTTCAAATCCTTGATACATCTTTGTTACTCCATGATGCATAGAAAATATACTTTGATGAGCTTCTGCAAGAATCCTTTGCTGAAAATCTCCAGAGCTAGGCACACAAATTCTGTTCTTATATCTCCAGAGGCTGCTACGATCTAGTCTTACAGCTTCTGGTTCCTCTACTTTCATCCGTCTCAGCATCGTCTTCATTTCTGAATCTTGTGCTTGTGCTTGCTGAATCCTAATCTTAAAATCTGGTGTTATATGCAATTGGGCCAAACGGACTCCACTTGACGTCTAAGTCATAGCCAACTTAAGGTCCTCAAATTCCGCGAGTAACTTTTCTTCCTTTATCATCATCCAAGAGATATTCAAATTCTTCCTGCTCAAAGCGTCTGCCACCACGTTCGCTTTTCCTGGGTGATAACTTAACTTAAAATCATAGTCCTTCAGGAACTCCATCCACCTTCGCTGTCGCATATTAAGATCCTTCTGGTCAAAGATATACTTTAAACTTTTGTGGTCAGAGAAAACTTCTAGTTGAGCGCCATACAAATAGTGTCTCCAGATCATCAGAGCAAACACTACTGCAGCCAACTCCAAGTCATGCGTCGGATAATTTCGTTCATGAGGTCTCAGCTGCCGGGAAGCATAAGCCACCACATTTTTGTCTTGGATCAGCACACATACAAGTCCTTTATGAGAGGCGTCACAGTATACTCCAAAAGGTTTCTGCGGGTCGGGTAGTACTAATACAGGTGCAGTTGTTAACTTCTCCTTAAGCATCTTGAAACTTCTATCACACTCAGCCGTCCAAACGAACGGAACTTCCTTTCGTGTAAGGTAAGTCAGAGGTAAGGCTATCTGTGAAAATCCTTTAATAAACCTCCGGTAATATCCAGCAAGTCCGAGAAAACTCCGAACTTCTGTAACGGTCGTAGGTGGTTCCCATTGCACTACTGCTTCAATTTTTGAAGGATCCACTGTAATTCCTCCCTGTGATATAACATGTCCCAAAAATGCCACCTTCTCTGTCCAGAACTTGCACTTTGATAGTTTAGCATATAACTTCCGAGTCCTTAGTATCTGCAATACAGTCCTTAGATGCTTTTCATGCTCTTTTTATGTCTTCGAATAGATGAGAATATCGTCTATGAAGACTACTATGAACTGATCAAGGTACGGACGGAAAATACGATTCATATAATCCATGAAAATCGCAGGAGCATTAGTTAGTCCAAATGACATAACCGTATACTCATAGTGACCATAACGAGTTCTAAATACAGTCTTCGGTATATCTGATTCTTTTACTCAAATCTAGTGATAGCTCGATCGCAAATCAATCTTCGAGAACACAGTTGCACCTTCCAACTGATCGATCAAATCATCTATTCGTGGAAGTGGGTACTTGTTCTTGATAGTGACTTTATTTAACTCTCGGTAATCTACACAAAGTTACATTCCACCATCCTTCTTCTTTACTAGCAACACCGGAGCTCCCCAAGGTGATGCGCTGGGACGAATAAATTTTTTTCCAAGTAGCTCATCCAACTGCTTCTTCAACTCTGCAAGTTCTAGTGGTGACATCCGGTACGGTGCTATGGAAATCGGTTCGATTCCAGGTACAAGTTCAATGCTGAATTCTATCTCTCGCTGACGAGGAAACTCAGGTATGTCGTCCGGGAAAATATCAGGAAATTCCTTCACCACTTGGATTCGTTCTAAGCTTAGTTCACTATCATTCGAGCTAGCCGCTAACAGAACGTACCACTCACAATCACTCCCGTCTAATGCAACTCTTACAGAATTCCAATATAAAGTATGAGACAGAAATGGTTTAATATCTAAACTATCAGACGGAATAACAACAGTTCTTTGATAGCAATCAAGGAAAACATGATACTTAGATAACCAATCTAACCCTAGAATAACTTCTAAACCACATAGAGGTAAACAGATTAGATCATGTATAAAAGTTCTGTTCCTAATAGTGAATGGCACTTGCAGGCACACTAAACTAGTCAAAGTATTTTGGGATGCAGGTGTATGGACAATCAGATCAAAGTTCAACTCAGAGAAATCCTGTCCCAACTCACGAGCAACAGTTAAAGAAACAAAGGAATGCGATGCACCCGAGTCATACAGTACAGTTAGAAATCGATCTTTAACAATACACTGACCTTGGATCAGGGCATCTGATTGCATAGCATCATCAGCAGTCATGGCAAACACTCGACCTTGTTGCTGGGTTTGCGCTAGATTCTGAAAAAACTTTCATGGGTACATCCTAGCTGTGTGTCCAGATTCCTCACAAGTAAAATAAGCGTTCGTTCGTTACAGCATCCAAATATAACATAACCATAACCATGGAGATCATAACAGCTATGAGGATAGCTGTGCCTCGCATCGATTCATCATTCGGAACTCGATTAAACTATGTCTATTCGTAGTCATTAAGGTCCTATCTTCACCAAACAATCAACATTAAGGTGATCAGTCTTAATATTTCAAGTAAGGCACGAATATTCCCAAAATGAGCACTCACAAACATTCATGCCAAATGTATCTTGAGGATACCCTAACAGCATGAGACACACAAGCAGAGTATGCAATGAAGCATAGTCAGTCCACTCCCCAGGCTCTACCGGGAACGAACTGCTCTGATACCAAATTGTAACGACCCAATTTTCAGTACGCCTAGGACATACCAGAAACTGAGTGCTACCAATTTGTCATCCTATATATTATCTATTATTTATTATATGAGCCTGATTCGTTGTTAAAAGCGTAGTTAGTTAGCGAGGTACTTTTTTTTTTTTGAAAACATTTGGATTAATAGACGGAATCATTCATAATCAACTCATAGCTGATAACAGATTAAATAGTTATAAGCAACCACACATAAATACATCACAAGTAGCTAGCAACATTCAGTTATCGAGCCTTTATTAGAGTATAGACCTTTAGTTAGAACACCTCTAGGTATAGCTAGATAATAACTATATACATATACATACATACATACATCATCCCAGGTCCTGACCTGTTCAAGAGGTCCCTAAGCTGGCACCTAGGCTAGCCTAGACTCTATACTCGCCTAGTTCCTCTAAACTACTAAAGTGAGGGAAAGTGCGTTCTAAGTCTTCAAAACTCAAGTCAGGTGGAGCGTCACCAAAAGATGGAACATTATCTACTATTCCTCTGCACGATCAGACGTTGCCATATGACGTCTCTTTGGTACCTCATCAGGTAGCCACACAACAGGAGTCTCGTACACAGGATTTAGGCTAAAGTGCGCATACGAAGGGGTGCAGACGTTGGCTGGTCTCACAGTATTTGCATATAATCAGAGAATGATATTCACCCTAGACTCAGAAGACTATCTAGAGCAGAATCCTCTTCTTGCGAACGGTCATCAGCGAACTTTGGTAAGGTACTCTTACTTCCATCTGAAGGGGAAAGGGAGAGAGAAGGGGTAAGAACTGGGGAGTTCTTAGTATGGTCGGGGTTATTAGTTACTTTCATTAATTCTATGTTGTTTAGTAGACTATTAGCAGAATACAAGGAAGCAGTAATTAGAAAACACTGATAAGTAGAGAAGATAGAGAAAACAGATAGCAGAACACAAACAGAAGAATACAAGAAAATATCACAAGCGCAGAGAATGGAATACAAACAAGGAAAGCATACATTCATACCACAAACATAACAAAGGAAATGTGCAACCAAGTATGATGCATGTCTAGCCCTAGTGCAGGTAATGAGCTCATCTGTCGGTTACTAACCCGCTCCCAACGTTATCCAGCAACCTCTGTCTGGATAAGGCTTTCCTATTGGCTATACCCCTGTGTACAGGAAATAACCCCTCTGCCACCACAGGGTCCACTGCACGCAGGAAATAACACATCTGCCACTGCAGGGATGTACACCGAGACACCTTCTGTATACAGGAAATAACCCCTCTGCCTTACAGAAATAAAATATAGATCTGTACCATAGGAAAGCATTCTCAGTGATCACACCATTATCTATTTGACTGCCTCACTGCAGCAGATGATCATACAAGTATATCTTGAGTTGCCTTAACGCAACAAATGAATAAACACATCTCTTGGGTTGCCTCAAGCAACAAATAAATATCTCTTGGGTTGCCTCAAGCAACAAATCATCACATAATCATTCTCATTATCATCATTCATCATCATTTTCACATTCTTATGCAGTACCTCTTTCTTTCTCTGTTCAATCATACTGTACAAACTTTACATCTTTCACTTTTACATCTTAATTCAAACCATTTCTCTTTATCACATTACTCTTTTTTCTTTGTCTTTTTACTTTGCTCTGATTACTCTTTTCTCTGTATCTCTTTATTCTGCTCTGGTTACTCTGTTCTTTGTGTTTCTTTACTCTGCTCTGATTTCTCTGTTTAACGTATGTATTTAAAGCTTATATAAATTTCGGTATGAATAGTTAGTCTGTCCCAAGTGTAGGTTCATTAAGTCTATACTGAAACAGTTTAACTTTTCATATAATACCTAACCCTATTCACAATTCTAGGACTAACTATGTTGTCCTAGTTCGTTCACTAGTCTCTGTCTGTTTTTCTGTCATTAAAACTTTACAGACTTTTTCTTCGATTTTTATCTTTTCTTCAACTTTTTATCTTTTATTTATCTTTGCCTCACTAATATGTTTTTACCACTCCCTAAGTGTTTTATGAAAGTAATTATGAAATTCTGCGCTTAAAGTTGTCTTTCTAAAGCTTTTACAGAAAACTGCCTTTTCTGTATTATTTTATTATTTTTATTAAAATATTATTTTTAATTAAATATTATTATTTAATATCTTATTATTTTTTATTATTTTATCATTAAATTTTCGAAAATTAACTTACTTTTACTTTTAACCTTTAAAATTCACTTTTTACCACCCGTAACTTTTAATATTTCTACTTTTACCACCCTAACTTTCAGAAATTACTAAATAATCCCCCAAACACCAAGTTAATTACTTCCTTGCCCTTTTATGAATCAAAAAGGTGTTATTCATTGTTCTTCATCACACTCAAAGTGTTCTTCATGTTCTTCATAAATTCTTCAGATTCCTTCTCTGTTTTTACTCGTTTTTCAGTCTTTTCAGCAACCGATTTTTACTATAATTCATAATAAATTAGCAGCCACTAAAACCCCATCTTTTCTACATAATTTCAACACAAATTGAACCTCAATTTAAGCTTAGGGTTTCGTTTTTCCAGCTGCCGAAGAACATGAACTTTAGCGCTTGAATTTCATCAAATTTCATCAAAATTTCACCAAATTTTCACCAAGAATCAATCATATAAGCAACCAATTTTTAGCTCAGCCAATTTATACAACATTAACACAACTCAAACACAAATAATCAAGATTAATTTCATGACACCCTACCTGGATTTGCTGCTCCTAATTCGGTTAAACTTTCAGGTGGTCCTTAAGCACTTTTTCCTCCTAAATCACATCAAGAACAACTTTAAATCCAAAAACTCTCAACTGACCAAATCTCACTCAGTATCTTAGGAAGATATATCTCACCTTAGACCTACTGGAAATTCATGTTTCTTGGCCCTTAAGTCAAGTTAAGCATGATTCCTAAGGAAGAACATCAAGAAAACACATATTTTGCATGGTTTTCCTTGAAAACCGAATTAAAGTGGGAGGGAGACAGCCATCTCACCTTATTTCCATCCTTGATAAGTTACATGGTTATTTAGAGGAAGAAGAGAGGATCATTTTGGTGAAATCGGAGTTTTGATTTGAGTTTTAGTTCAGAAGAAATCAAGCTTTGAAGATTAAGTCTTCATGAAAGTTTCTCTCTTTTCTCTCTTGTTATTTTCGGCCAAAATGATGAAATGAGACAGCCTTGGAGGTCTTGGGGGTGTAAGGTGAGTTGTGATTGGTTGGCTTGGAGGTGGATTAAAATAATATTAAAATATCTCTGGTGTACAACTACTAAAACTAGGTGTATCGGAACACTCGTAAAAACATCTCTAAAAATTATTTTCTGAGCTACTAGCATAAATGACACTAGTAACATATTTATTATGAGAATAGTACATGTATAATGAGGCCTTAGCATTGCAAAATTCATCAGAGAGTGTTGGTGCTAAGCTGCACCAGTAAACCGTAAACCCAGTTAAACCGATTTTCTGTTTTTAACTAAAACTGACCAGGTAACCTTATAATATTATTCAAGAAGCTTCTAATACTAATATAATGATAATATCATCCTATTATCTCTCTTCTCTCATAAATCGAGTCCGGTTCTTCAAACTGAGACTATTTACAAAAAAACCAAATCAAAACTTCTAACCGATACGGTTCAAAAACCAAGTTCCTCGTGACCGCATTATCGAGCTTGTCTCAGAAAAGGTTCTAAATTAAAGATGACATAATGACAATGAGGACTGAGATACTTGATGATATATCAAAGGTTTTTCCCTTACTGATCTTCTGGAGAAATCCGTACTTTCAGAAAAGATTTCGCGTTCTCGAAAACCGGGGTTGTTACATTCTACCCTACTAAAAGAAATTTTGCCCTCAAAATTTCAGTTACCTGAGAATAGATGCGAGTAATCAGCTCTCATCTTATCTTCCGATTCCCAAGTGTGCTCTTCTTCTCCTCTTGGTTCCCATGCTACTTTGACTAAGCGAACAGTCTTGCCTCTTAGCTGCTTATCACTTCTTTCTACGATCTGAACTGGTGATGCTTGATATGTCAAATCATTTTATAACTGTACTGTTTCTGGTTGTGAAACGTGAATATCATCGGGAACATATTTCTTAAGTTGCGAGACATAAAAAAAAACATCATGAAGGTTTGATAAATAAGGAGGAAGGGCTATTTGATAAGCTACTAGACCGACTCTTTTAAGTATTTGGAAAAGTTCTATGTATCGTGGGTTAAGCTTTTTAGTCTTAAGGGCTCTACCTATTCCAGTAATCGAAGTTACTTCTAGAAAGACATGATCTCCCTCACTAAACTCTAAGGGTCTACATCTATTATCGGCATAGCTCTTTTGTCGGCCTTGTGTTGTCTGGATCTTTCGACGAATCTCCTTTATCTTCTCAGTAGTTTCTTACACTAAGTTTGGACCTAAGACACTAGCTTCCCCATCATCATTCCAACACAATGGTGTCTGACATCTCCTTCCGTAGAGAGCTTCATATGGTGCCATCCCGATACTTTATTGGCAACTGTTGTTGTAGACAAATTCGACCAACAGCAAATACTTATCCAAGCTGCTTTGGTTGTCTATCATACATGATCGTAAAATGTCTTCTAACGTCTGGATTGTCTGCTCTGATTGTCCGTCTATCTGAGGATAGTATGCTATACTCGTGTGCAATTCTGTTTCCAACGCTTTCTGAAAAGCTCCCCAAAATCTAGTAGTAAACCTCAAAACTTGATCTAAGACAATTTACGAAGGTATCCCATGTAGTCGTATGTTTTCTTAAATATATATTCATGCTAGCCTTTCTAAAGTATAGTCAACTCGAATCAGAAGAAAATGTGTTGATTCTGTTAACCTGTCCACAATCGCCCAAATAGCATCGTGTCCTGTTGAGGTCCTTGGCAATCCCGTGACAAAATCCATAGTGATCTGCTCCTATTTCCATTATGGTATTTCCAAGGGTTGCAGGGTTCCTGATGGTTTCTAGTGTTCCACCTTCACCTTCTGGCAGGTTAAACATTTTGAGACATAATCAGCTACCTCTTTCTTCAAGCCCGGCTACCAGAACATTTGTTTCAAATCCTTGATACATCTTTGTTACTCCATGATGCATAGAAAATATACTTTGATGAGCTTCTACAAGAATCCTTTGCCGCAAATCTCCAGAGCTAGGCACACAAATTCTGTTCTTATATCTCCAGAGGCTGCTACGATCTAGTCTTACAGCTTCTGGTTCCTCTACTTTCATCCGTCTCAGCATCGTCTTCATTTCTGAATCCTGTGCTTGTGCTTGCTGAATTCTAATCTTAAAATCTGGTGTTATATGCAATTGGGCCAAACGGACTCCACTTGACGTCTCAGTCATAGCCAACTTAAGGTCCTCAAATTCCGCGAGTAACTTTTCTTCCTTTATCATCATCCAAGAGATATTCAAATTCTTCCTGCTCAAAGCGTCTGCCACCACGTTCGCTTTTCCTGGGTGATAACTTAACTTAAAATCATAGTCCTTCAGGAACTCCATCCACCTTCGCTGTCGCATATTAAGATCCTTCTGGTCAAAGATATACTTTAAACTTTTGTGGTCAGAGAAAACTTCTAGTTGAGCGCCATACAAATAGTGTCTCCAGATCATCAGAGCAAACACTACTGTAGCCAACTCCAAGTCATGCGTCGGATAATTTCGTTCATGAGGTCTCAGCTGCCGGGAAGCATAAGCCACCACATTTTTGTCTTGGATCAGCACACATACAAGTCCTTTATGAGAGGCGTCACAGTATACTCCAAAAGGTTTCTGCGGGTCGGGTAGTACTAATACAGGTGCAGTTGTTAACTTCTCCTTAAGCATCTTGAAACTTCTATCACACTAAGCCGTCCAAACGAACGGAACTTCCTTTCGTGTAAGGTAAGTCAGAGGTAAGGCTATCTGTGAAAATTCTTTAATAAACCTCCGGTAATATCCAGCAAGTCCGAGAAAACTCCGAACTTCTGTAACGGTCGTAGGTGGTTCCCATTGCACTACTGCTTTAATTTTTGAAGGATCCACTGTAATTCCTCCCTGTGATATAACATGTCCCAAAAATGCCACCTTCTCTGTCCAGAACTTGCACTTTGATAGTTTAGCATATAACTTCCGAGTCCTTAGTATCTGCAATACAGTCCTTAGATGCTTTTCATGCTCTCTTTCTGTCTTCGAATAGATGAGAATATCGTCTATGAAGACTACTATGAACTGATCAAGGTACGGACGGAAAATACGATTCATGTAATCCATGAAAATCGCAGGAGCATTAGTTAGTCTAAACGACATAACCGTATATTCATAGTGACCATAACGAGTTCTAAATACAGTCTTCGGTATATCTGATTCTTTTACTCGAATCTAGTGATAGCTCGATCACAAATCAATCTTCGAGAACACGGTTGCACCTTCCAACTGATCGATCAAATCATCTATTCGTAGAAGTGGATACTTGTTCTTGATAGTGACTTTATTTAACTATCGGTAATCTACACAAAGTCACATTCCACCATACTTCTTCTTTACTAGCAACACCGGAGCTCCCCAAGGTGATGCGCTGGGACGAATAAATTTTTTTCCAAGTAGCTCATCCAACTGCTTCTTCAACTTTGCAAGTTCTAGTGGTGACATCCGGTACGGTGCTATGGAAATCGGTTCAGTTACAGGTACAAGTTCAATGCTGAATTCTATCTCTCGCTGAGGAGGAAACTCAGGTATGTCATCCGGGAAAATATCAGGAAATTCCTTCACCACTTGGATTCGTTCTAAGCTTAGTTCACTATCAGTCGAGCTAGCCGCTAACAGAACGTACCCCTCACAATCACTCCCGTCTAATGCAACTCTTACAGAATTCCGATATAAAGTATGAGATAGAAATGGTTTAATATCTAAACTATCAGACGGAATAATAACAGTTCTTTCATAGCAATCAAGGAAAACATGATACTTAGATAACCAATCTAACCCTAGAATAACTTCTAAACCACATAGAGGTAAACAGATTAGATCATGTATAAAAGTTCTGTTCCTAATAGTGAATGGTACTTGCAGGCACACTAAACTAGTCAAAGTATTTTGGGATGCAGGTGTTTGGACAATCAGATCAAAGTTCAACTCAGAGAAATCCTGTCCCAACTCACGAGCAACGGTTAAAGAAACAAAGGAATGCGATGCACCCGAGTCATACAGTACAGTTAGAAATCGATCTTTAACAATACACTGACCTTGGATCAGGGCGTCTGATTGCATAGCATCATCAGCAGTCATGGCAAACACTCGACCTTGTTGCTGGGTTTGCACTAGATTCCGAAAAAACTTTCATGGGTACATCCTAGCTGTGTGTCCAGATTCCTCACAAGTAAAATAAGCGTTCGTTCCTTACAGCATCCAAATATAACATAACCAAAACCATGGAGATCATAACAGCTATGAGGATAGCTGTGCCTCGCATCGATTCGTCATTCGGAACTCGATTAAACTATGTCTATTCACAGTCATTAAGGTCCTATCTGCACCAAACAATCAACATTAAGGTGATCATTCTTAATATTTCAAGTAAGGCACGAATATTCCCAAAATGAGCACTCATAGACATTCATGCCAAATGTATCTTGAGGATACCCTAACAGCATGAGACACACAAGCAGAGTATGCAATGAAGCATAGTCAGTCCACTCCCCAGGCTCTACTGGGAACGAACTGCTCTGATACCAAATTGTAACGACCCAATTTTCAGTACGCCTAGGACATACCAGAAACTGAGTGCTACCAATTTGTCATCCTATATATTATCTATTATTTATTATATGAGCCTGATTCGTTGTTAAAAGCGTAGTTAGTTAGCGAGGTACTTTTTTTTTTTGAAAACATTTGGATTAATAGACGGAATCATTCATAATCAACTCATAGCTGATAACAGATAAAACAGTTATAAGCAACCACACATAAATACATCACAAGTAGCTAGCAACATTCAGTTATCGAGCCTTTATTAGAGTATAGACCTTTAGTTAGAACACCTCTAGGTATAGCTAGATAATAACTATATACATATACATACATACATACAACATCCCAGGTCCTGACCTGTTCAAGAGGTCCCTAAGCTGGCACCTAGGCTAGCCTAGACTCTATACTCGCCTAGTCCCTCTAAACTACTAAAGTGAGGGAAAGTGCGTTCTAAGTCTTCAAAACTCAAGTCAGGTGGAACGTCACCAAAAGATGGAACATTATCTACTATTCCTCTGCACGATCAGACGTTGCCATATGACGTCTCTCTGGTACCTCAACAGGTATCCACACAACAGGAGTCTCGTACACAGGATTTAGGCTAAAGTGCGCATACGAAGGGGTGCAGACGTTGGCTGGTCTCACAGTATTTGCATATAATCAGAGAACGATATTCACCCTAGACTCAGAAGACTATCTAGAGCAGAATCCTCTTCTTGCGAACGGTCGTCAGCGAACTATGGTAAGGTACTCTTACTTCTATTTGAAGGGGGAAGGGAGAGAGAAGGGATAAGAACTGGGGAGTTCTTAGTAGGGTTGGGGTTATTAGTTACGTTCATTAATTCTATGTTGTTTAGCAGACTATTAGCAGAATACAAGGAAGCAGTAATTAGAAAACACGGATAAGTAGAGAAGATAGAGAAAACAGATAGCAGAACACAAACAGAAGAATACAAGAAAATATCACAAGCGCAGAGAATGGAATACAAACAAGGAAAGCATACATTCATACCACAAACATAACAAAGGAAATGCGCAACCAAGTATGATGCATGTCTAGCCCTAGTGCAGGTAATGAGCTCATCTGTCGGTTACTAACCCGCTCCCGACGTTATCCAGCAACCTCTGTCTGGATAAGGCTTTCCTATTGGCTATACCCCTGTGTACAGGAAATAACCCCTCTGCCACCACAGGGTCCACTGTACGCAGGAAATAACACATCTGCCACTGCAGGGATGTACGCCGACACACCTTCTGTATACAGGAAATAACCCCTCTACCACTACAGAAATGGAACAGGTGGTCACGGTACTTCTGTAGTAGGAAATAACCCCTCTGCCTTACAGAAATAAAATATAGATCTGTACCGTAGGAAATCATTCTCAGTGATCACACCATTATCTATCTGACTGCCTCACTGTAGCAGATGATCATACAAGTATATCTGGAGTTGCCTTAACGCAACAAATGAATAAACACATCTCTTGGGTTGCCTCAAGCAACAAATCATCACATAATCATTCTCATTATCATCATTCATCATCATTCTCATTATTCATCATCATTTTCACATTCTTATGCAGTACCTCTTTCTTTCTCTGTTCAATCATACTGTACAAACTTTACATCTTTCACTTTTACAACATCTTAATTCAAACCATTTCTCTTTATCACATTACTCTTTTCTCTTTGTCTTTTTACTTTGCTCTGATTACTCTTTTCTCTGTATCTCTTTATTCTGCTCTGGTTACTCTATTCTCTGTGTTTCTTTACTCTGCTCTAATTTTTCTGTTTAACGTATGTATTTAAAGGTTATGTAAATTTCGGTATGAATAGTTAGTCTGTCCCAAGTATAGGTTCATTAAGTCTATACTGAAACAATTTAACTTTTCATATAATACCTAACGTTATTCGCAATTCCAGGACTAACTATGTTGCCCTAGTTAGTTTACTAGTCTCTGTCTGTTTTTCTGTCATTAAAACTTTACAGACTTTTTCTTCGATTTTTATCTTTTCTTCAACTTTTTATCTTTTATTTATCTTTGCCTCACTAATATGTTTTTACCACTCCCTAAGTGTTTTATGAAAGTAATTATGAAATTCTGCGCTTAAAGTTGTCTTTCTAAAGCTTTTACAGAAAACTGCCTTTTCTGTATTATTTTATTATTTTTATTAAAATATTATTTTTAATTAAATATTATTATTTAATATTTTATTATTTTTTATTATTTTATCATTAAATTTTCGAAAATTAACTTACTTTTACTTTTAACCTTTAAAATTTACTTTTTACCACTCGTAACTTTTAATATTTGTACTTTTACCACCCTAACTTTTAGAAATTACTAAATAACCCCCCAAACACCAAATTAATTACTTCCTTGCCCTTTTATGAATCAAAAAGGTGTTCTTCATTGTTCTTCATCACACTCAAAGTGTTCTTCATGTTCTTCATAAATTCTTCAGATTCCTTCTCTGTTTTTACCCGTTTTTCAGTCTTTTCAGCAACCGATTTTTACTATAATTCATAATAAATTAGCAGCCACTAAAACCCCATCTTTTCTACATGATTTCAACACAAATTGAACCTCAATTTAAGCTTAGGGTTTCATTTTTCCAGCTGCCCAAGAACATGAACTTTAAAGCTTGAATTTCATCAAATTTCATCAAAATTTCACCAAATTTTCACCAAGAATCAATCATATAAGCAACCAATTTTTAGCTCAGCCAATTTATACAACATTCACACAACTCAAACACAAATAATCAAGATTAATTTCGTGACACCCTACCTGGTTTTGCTGCTCCTAATTCGGTTAAACTTTCAGGTGGTCCTTAAGCATTTTTTCCTCCTAAATCACATCAAGAACAACTTTAAATCCAAAAACTCTCAACTGATCAAATCTCACTCAGTATGTTAGGAAGAGATATCTCTCCTTAGACCTGCTGTAAATTCACGTTTCTTGACCCTCAAGTCAAGTTAAGCATGATTCCTAAGGAAGAACATCAAGAAAACACATATTTTGCATGGTTTTCCTTGAAAACCGAAATGAAGTGAGAGGGAGACAGCCATCTCACCTTATTTCCATCCTTGTTAAGTTACATGGTTATGTAGAGGAAGAAGAGAGGATCATTTTGGTGAAATCGGAGTTTTGATTTGAGTTTTAGTTTAGAAGAAATCAAGCTTTGAAGATTAAGTGTTCATGAAAGTTTCTCTGTTTTCTCTCTTGTTATTTTCGGCCAAAATGATGAAATGAGACAGCCTATGGAGGTCTTGGGGGTGTAAGGTGAGTTGTGATTGGTTGGCTTGGAGGTGGATTAAAATAATATTAAATTATCTCTGGTGTATAACTACTAAAACTAGGTGTATCGGAACACTCGTAAAAACATCTCTAAAAAATATTTTCTGAGCTACTAGCATAAATGACACTAGTAACATATTTATTATGAGAATAGTACATGTATAATGAGGCCTTAGCATTGCAAAATTCATCAGAGAGTGTTGGTGCTAAGCTGCACCAGTAAACCGTAAACCCGGTTAAACCGATTTTCTGTTTTTAACTAAAACTGACCAGGTAACCTTATAATATTATTCAAGAAGCTTCTAATACTAATATAATGATAATATCATCCTATTATCTCTCTTCTCTCATAAATCGAGTCCGGTTCATCAAACTGAGACTATTTACAAAAAAACGAAATCAAAACTTCTAACCGATACGATTCCAAAACCAGGTTCTTCGTGACCGCGTTATCGAGCTTGTCTCGGAAAAGGTTCTAACTTAAAGATGACATAATGACAATAAGAATTGAGATACTTGATGATATATCAAAGGTTTTCCCCTTACTGATCTTCCAGAAAAATTCATACTTTCAGAAAAGATTTTGCCTTCTCGAAAACCGGGGTTGTTACAGATGTCACTGGGGTAGTCTCAACTACCGACTCCTCAACTGCCTGGTCAGCTGTCTCTACTGCAATATCTACTATCGGCTCAGCTCCAGCTGCCGGCTCCTCAACTCTAGGCTCCTCAATTCTCTGAAATGTTGCCTCCTCCACCATTGGCTCCGCCAGTCTCTGCTCAGAGGTCTCAACTGCCTGGCCAGCTTCACCTGCTGGCTCCTCAGATGCAGGCTCCTCTGTCTCAGGCTCTAGTGTATCTGGAGGAGATAGCCCAGGGTCTCTACCCTCAAACTTCGCCACTATCCACTAAAATCAGCGGGCGTTACAGTGCTCGTAGCGGTGGACGGCCTGTAGGATCTCCCGGCACAATTCATATGGTCTCTGGGGTCGGGGTGTGGGTGCGGGAGCTATAGGAGGTGCTAAGGGCTCTGCTGCTGATGATGGAGGCTCAGTGGTCTTCCTCTTCTTCTACGACGGTACGTCGTAGTCGTCGTATGGCAGGAATGGCTATTTACTAATGTAGACAGACATCCAGTCTGTTGGGTGTCTATCCACTCCAGATAAAGTGGCTAATCTGGTGATCAACGATGGGAAGGAAATGTTGTATTTCTGTTGTTGGTTCACCTTCCACATTGACTCTCTGATAAGGGGAAGAACAGAGATCCTCTTCCCCTCCAGAATAGTCCAAAGCAAAACCGCCACACGGGCTGTAATGTGCGTGGTATGCGTGCTCCGTAGAATGTAGTCGGTAATGATCTGCTGCCAGATCCTTGCCTCAAGATTGAGCTCAGTGCACGCAATGCTCAATGGAGCCGCATTCTCCCCTCTGCTATACTCCCATCTGGCCTTAGGCAGGGCAATCTTTCTCAGGACTACATCCAGAGAAAGCATGCCCGTTGCCACGTCCTTCACTATTTGAGGATAGGCATCACGAGCCGGAGGAATATGCGGAATATCTAAGAGGGCCTCTAAAGCAGTATCAGAGGTGTCCAGTGTGACACCTCTTAGAAAAACAGTTAGGGCATCCCTCTTTAGGAAATTTCTGTAGAATTCCTTGACCTGGTGGTCATTGACTTCCACCAGATCGAATTGTACGAATTTTCAATGGTAAAAGTTTAATCTTTTAAGGATGTGATCCGCATATTTCTCGGGCAAGTTTAGCTTTCTCTCGTAGTGAAAGGCTCGCTTTTATAGTTTTTTGTACTATTCTTGGGCTTCAGTATTAATGAATATGTCTGGTTGAGTGCTCGGAGGCACAGGAGGAGGACGAGCCAAAGGATTGGCTTTCTCCTTTCCTTTGCAAGCCATCCTGAAAAATACAAAAACAGAGTACAACTCAGGAGAAACAGATAAAAATCACAGAAAGAAGAATGAGATAATCAAACAATTCAAGTAAGACCCAATAAGGTAAATGAATACTCAGTCAAGGGAAAACATGTATAAAACTGTTGAATGCTCAAAAGGAAATGCATTTTCCCAAAATCAAGTATCCTAAGTGACAAATGAAGGAATGAACAACAATGGAAGAACATATATGACTTAGGTGTACAATGGAAGTTAATAGGCTTGAGACAAATGGATTATTGCAATTTTGCATTTGAAATTAAAAGACTTTGCCAAAATTGGCATAAAAGGCAACAATCACTTTGACAATTGAAGCACTTGCCCATTCACGAAAAAGTGATAGAATGATCATATAACCATACTCTTGTTCCAAAAGCAATGCCAATCAAAATTAGATTTCATTGCTAAAAAAGATTTACAGAGAACAAGTAAGTGTACATGATCATTTATAGTCATGAACACATGAGTGAGCAGTTAGTCAATTCACCAAACAAACATTGTATGTACTGCTGCAAAATACACTAAACAGATTTCAAAATTGCTAGTTTAATGCTAGTATAGTGTTGAGGCAAAAAGAAATGGCAGTCAGTATATAATCTAGTAAATCAGCATGCTATACACTTGCAAATGCATCAAACAAAATAATGTCAGCTTGGTGTTGTACACAGCTGCAGATTTAAAGTTCAGTTTGATGTTCAAGCAAGAATAACAGAAGGTGTATCTACGAATTCAGTGTTAACCATCATAAAAAATCTCATAAACTACACAGATATGAATGACGGTACATAACGAAAGGAAAAACTCAATGCTTATGCTGATCAGACACAAATATTGAATCAAAAATTCCATTCAGGTATTTCATCAGGCAGGTTATGTGCAGAATTTACAAGCAACAATCACAGTTCAGAGTAGCAGTAAAGCAGCACTCTAAATTCAACAATAATTAGCCAATATCAACATTCAATCCAGAAAACCAGAAATCATCTAACCTAATTCCACCTAGTTACTAAAACAAAAATTAAAAATAGTTAAAGAAAGAAAGAAAATGAAACAGAAACAGCAGAAATAGGTTACAGGGGATGGAAGTGGAACCTGTAATGTAGAAAGAGAAAGGAGGAGAAATGGGGAGATAGGGGCTGTGGTAGATGGCGCAGTTGCGGCAGAACAGAAACTCGCTGTCGCTGGTGGTGGTTGCCGGTACTGGAAGGCGCGGCCTGGAGATTGGGCGCTGGTTAGGGCTACTGTCGCGCAGAGACAAGGAAGAGAAGAAGAAGAAAATGGGAAAATGGAGGGAGAGGAAAAAGAAGGGAGAGAGAGGGTCTGCACCGGCGATGTAGTTGCCAGTGGTGACGGTTGGTGGTGGTGGTGGTTGGTGGTGTCTCGGAGAAGAAGAAAAAAGGTTGGGGGGTATTTTTCAGAGAAAAGAAGAAGAAAGGGTTATTGGGGAAACTGAAGCGCGAGTCCCCTTTTCGAATTAACGTTCAAAAAGTGACTTGTGCGGACGCACAAGGTCGTGTGTGGACGCACACAAGGAAGAACGGAGAGGTATGCGCGCGCACAGCAGCGTGCGGGCGCTACGGACAGAAGGTGTATTGTGCGGACGCACAAGGGGTAGTGCAGATGCACAGAAGGGGAAGGGTGGTTGCGTTCCCACGCACAAGGATTGCATTTGCTATGACTAGAGGGGTCGCCAATGTCTGTGTGGGTGCACAGAGCTATGTGCTCGCACAAGTGAGTTTTTTTTGTTTGAAAGAACAGGGCAAAGTGTGTATTCGCACGCAAGATGTGCAGACGCACAGGGGGAAGGGAGGGGGTGTATGCACACGCACAAGCCTTGCGTGTGTTGTGAATAGAGGGAGTGTTTAGGAGTGTGCGGTCGCACACTACTATACGGCCGCACAAGGATGGGAAAACAGGAGACCTGTGGGCGCGCACAGGGCTGTGCGGACGCACAGGTCTCTGTTCCTGCAAAAAAATTTTTGGCTCTAAGGCATCAAACTTGATGTCCAAAATAGTTTTTCAAGTCCCAAAACATTATAAAACTCCCAAAAACATATTATTTCACTAAAATTACCCAACAAACTTCAAAATAAAACTAACCAAGCAAGCAAAATAACTAATTATTCATGAAACAAAACCTAAAAGAGAGAAAGTTAGAAGGATATTACCATGGTGGGGTGTCTCCCACCTAGCACTTTGGTTTAAAGTCCTAAAGTTGGACTTGGTGAGGAGATCCTTGTTAGGGCAGCTTATGTTTCCACTCGTCCTTGAATCTCCAACCAAGTTTGCTCTTGATTTGACCTCCAGGGTCCCAAATGAATTGCACCAAATTCTTAAGAGATTTCAAGCTAGCAACCAGGATCCATAAGTGTTGATTCTTGAAATTAATACCCGGATCCTATATTTGAGTTCCTCTATCACCATTGACATGCTTGTGCACTCCCCGGAATCCACTAAGTTGAGTCTTGCACCAAAATTGAGCTCCAAATGTTAAGTCGGCTCTTTTGATGAACTTTTCATTTCTTTGCCAAATAACATTCTTCTCTTTACCATCCACTACTCCAAGAAAGGTTTGAAGTTGACAATCCGTTTCCATGAGGGCATATTGATGTGGGTCTAGAAAGTTTGTAGGAAAAGTCTTCACCCATTCAATTCGTTCTTGCACCACTATCTTTACTTCTTGGTGAATGAAATCTTCCTCAACCTCCTCTAAACCTTCCTCATCATCACTCAAGTAAAAAATTAGAGGTTGTGTGAAGTCCACATTAACATCTCCTTCCAAATCCAATAAGGGAGGCTCATGAAGGTCATTGGCGGGGTTGACCAAGTTGGACAAAAAATCTTGAATGATGGAATCCTCTTGATCACTCCCTACCAACTCTTCACTTATCTCCTCTTATGATTCATGTTGTGACTTGACATCTTCTAACTGATTTTACAATTCTTCGCTTACTCCACACTTTTCACTTGGTTCTACACATTCATCCATTAGAATTTCTTAGTCATGGCATGAACGTAATGAAGCTAACTGGTCAAGAGTTTCCACTACTGTATATATGACTTGTTCTTTCTTCTTCCAAAACTCTTGTTGTTCTTGAATGAGCATGAAAAATATTTCTTGTATAGCTTGATCCATATGTGAAGATGAAAATGGAGGTGATGAAGATTGACAATCAAACTCATGAGGGTAAGGGTTTTGTATGTAGTGAGGTGATGGTGTATAGAATTGTTGGCTAGAAAAGTAAGTGTTCGGGTTCCATTGTGGTGCATTGTGGTGATGGTGTGAAAAAGTCATAAAGCAAAATATAAACAAAAACTTACTAACAAAAGCAAACAAGCAACCAAAAAGTGATATTTACACTGTTAACATATTTACAACAACTAAAAGATATAACACCGTTTGCAGTTCCCCGACATCGGCACCAAATTTGGTAAATGAACAAAACCGTAGGCTAGGAAATCTTTGATTGGCATTGTAAGTATAGTTCCAAGCCAACAACTAATGCTCAAAACAAATGTTAATTTCAATAAAAAACATATAAACCGAGAGTAATTCAACCTCCGGTCGTGCTCCCTAGGAATGCAAATGAAATGTTACACTTTCGGTTGTTAAGAAGACAAAAGGGGATTTTGAATTCAAGAAATGAAATATTAAAAGAACTAAGCAATAAAATAACCAAGAGATGATCAAAATTGTAATCAATGCAATTAAAGAGAAGATGAGATCAAAACTAGTGAAAATGCTATAAACGCATAAAATGCCTTGACTTGGGAATGAGAGTCTAAGAATCCTATCATTGCCATAACCACAACTATGGTAGTCATCATGAGTCAATCTCGCCTAGTTGACCCCAAACATCGAGGAGTAAGTCAAGCAAGCATAATTGACCTTAATCCATAAGTCCTAACCAACTTACCAAACTAGTTGATAAAAGGCTAGCGTCAATGGAAATAAGAGTCAACTAACTACCAAGGAATTACCACTAAATGTCGGACATTATGACTCTAGTATCCTAGAAACTCAAACCTCAAGCCAAGGTGGGAAAATTTACACAAAATCTAAAGTTGGCATTTTCACAAACACCTTGTGTGCATGAAAATAAAACATGAAAAATTACAAGGTAAAATGTAAAACTATAACCAACTATCAACAAAACCAAATGTAAACAAGCAATCAAACATAAAGAAAGCATGAAACATAAAATTCATTAATCAAAACTTCAAGAAACACAAAATTGCAAATATAAACAAAGTAACTTGAACCAAAGAAAGTGAAAGTAAAAGTGATATAATTAAAGATGAAATTGAGAGTACTTACAATTAAAGAAGCAAAATCCAAAATCAAAGCTTGCTATAAAATGCTACAATGGAAAATAAAATGAAACTCTAAGAGAGAAATACTACACTACTCATACTTCTAATCCTAATTCTATGAAAAACTATCTAAGTGAGCTCTCCCATGCATATGTGTTGATTCTCCTTGATATAGCACTCCAATTCAGCATCCAAACCTTCTAAAATGGCCCAAAAGGCCTCAGAAAATGCAATGCACATGTTTTATTAATGAAATCACGTGTTGGGTCTTGTGCGGACACACAGATGTGTGCGTCTGCACACTTGGCTGAATGTCGACCTGTGCAAAATCACAGGTGGTCGTGCACACGCACACTTCGCTGTGTGTGCTTTTCCTTGTTTTCTTCATATTTTCTCCCTTGTACATGCTTTCTTCTTCTTTTGGCTATCCATTCTTGCCTCAAAGACCTGAAATCACTTAGCAAATCTATCATGGCATCAAATGGAATAAAAGTGGAATTAAATTGCTCATTTCAAACACAAAATTGCATGTTTTCACATTTAGGATCAAATTGGGGACAAAACATAAAAGTATGCTATTTTGGTGCTTAAGTTTGAGTTCTTGTGCTAGAATCCATCCAAATTGAGTCAAAATACATCATCAAATATGGACTCATCACTTACACTATCTTGCCTTGGTGTTAAAGTAATGTTAAGAGACTAACCTGATTTTAAAGTAGAAAAAGTGTCATTTATGGTTACTAAAGAGATAGTCCTTGGCCACAAAATCTCTAACAAAGGCATCGAAGTGGATAGAGCTAAAGTAGAGATAATTGAAAAGATACCCCCACCTTGCAATGTAAAAGCAGTTAGGAGTTTTCTGGGACATGATGGCTTCTATAGAAGGTTCATAAGAGACTTTTTAAGAAATTGCTAAACCTTTAAGCAACCTACTTGTCTTTAATGTACCTTTTGTTTTTGATAATGAATGGATGTTGGCTTTTGAAGACCTTAAGATCAAGTTTTCCTCTGTACCTATCATAGCACCACCCAATTGGGATCTACCTTTTGAATTGATGTGTGACGCATCAGATTTTGCCAAAGGTGCTGTGTTGGGACAGAGAAAAGACAAGCTAGTTCATGTGATATATTATGCTAGCAAGGTCCTTAATGTAGTACAAAAGAACTACACAACCACTGAAAAAGAGTTATTTGCCATTGTCTTTGCTTTTGATAAATTCATATCTTATCTCATTGGTTCTAAAGTAACTATTTTCACTGATCATGCAGCATTGAAATACTTTCTAACTAAGCAAGAATCCAAGCCAAGGATAATAAGATTGTTCTTACTTCTCCAAGAGTTCAATATTGAGATCAAGGACAAAAGTGGAGTGGAAAACAAGGTAGCAGACCACCTTTCAAGAATCCCTTGTGAGGAAAATGAGGCATACAAATCCTGTGTTAACGAATGTTTCCCAGATGAGCAATTAATGATGGCACAAGAGGCACCATGGTTTGCAGACATGGCCAACTTCAAGGACATTGGAGAACTACCCCATAAGATCAACAAGCACTTGAAGAGGAAGCTCATCAATGATGCCAAGTACTTCATATAGGAATAACCTTACCTCTTCAAAAGATGTTCTGATGGCATACTAAGAAGGTACATCTCACATGAAGAAGGACAGGAAGTCCTTTGGCATTGTCATGGAGCTACCTATGGAGGATATTTTGGAGGAGAGAGAACTGCAGCAAAAGTGTTACAATATGGATTCTTCTGGCCTACCATCTTCAAAGATGTAAGAGAGTTGGTAAAGAATTGCAATAGGTGCTAGAGGGCTGGGAATTTACCAAAAAAGAATGAAATGCCACAACAGTACATCATGGAATTGGAGCTATTTGATGTATGGAGAATTGACTTTATGGGACCATTTCCATCCTCATACTCAAATAGCTACATACTAGTAGCTGTGGACTATGTATCCAATTGGGTAAAAGCCATTACAACCTCAACCAATGACAAGAAGGTGGTGATCAACTTTTTTAGGAAGAATATATTCAGCAGGTTTGGGGTGCCAAGAGCTCTCATAAGCAATGGAGGGAGTCACTTTTATAATAAACCATTAGAGACTCTCCTCCTCAAATATGGAGTCAAGTATAAGGTGGCTACACCTTACCACCCACAAACTAATGGACAAACAGAAATATCAAACAGGGAGCTCAAGAGGATTCTTAAGAAGACTGTTAAGGCTTTAAGAAAAGATTGGTCAAAGAAATTAGATGATGCTTTATGGGCCTACAGGACAGCTTTCAAAAAACCAATTGGTATGTCTCCATAACAGTTGGTATATAGAAAAACTTATCATCTACCTACAGAACTTGAGCATAGAGCATTCTGGGCTCTTCAAGTGTTGAATTTTGACAATCATGCTACTAGAAAAAGGAGGATGCTACAGCTGAATGAGCTGGAAGAGTTTAGGACTCAAGCCTATGAGAGTGCAAAGATTTACAAAGAAATGACAAAGAAGTGGCCTGATCAAAGACTAGCACCAAGGAACTTTGCAGAAGGACAAAGAGTCCTCATTTACAACTCCAGACTCAAATTCTTTCTAGGAAAATTAAAATCAAGATGGTCAGGGCCATTCACAATCACTAAGGTCTCACCCTATGGTCATATAGAAATCATGGATGAGAAATCTCAAAGAACCTTCTCTACTAATGGTCAAAGGCTCAAACATTATCTAGGGGGAATCGGAGGAGCATAGGGTGAACTACAACCTCAATTAAGTAGAAGAGAACTGTCAAGCAAGTGATGTTCAATAAGCACTAGTTAGGAGGCACCCCAACATCCATATCCTTTTTTTCTAGTACTTTCTAGATTTTAGTGTTAAGTCCGTTTTTAGCTTGGTCCTTAGTTTCTCTAAAAATAAAATTGTGAATGCCTCATACTGTAGAAATGGGCACAGTTTATTTCTTCATACAGCCCCTAGCAAATTGTATGTAGTTCTGCAATGGTTTGAATAACTTGCTAAGATATTAAGTTTGGTATGGCCACCAACATGAGAAGCAGACCCTTGAATTTGTGCATTCTAAAAAGAAAAGAGAAGTAGGGTGAATCTAGTTGGATTGGTGTCTCAATGCATCTAATAATATGGTGAGAAAATGAGTATGAAATTAATTACATACATATAGATTGAAGAGGAAAAGAACGAAGAATCAGTTTTACCCTCATGATGTATGTAATAAATGTTAATTATAAGCACCAGTTATAAGATGCAATGAGACAAAGTTTCATGTCCACAAGACCCCCAAACTAAAATCCCAATCAACTAAGATAGTAGAAAGATGAAATAATTCCCTTGTCATTAATGAAAAAGCTTGTGCACTTTTTAGGAAAGCAACCCAAGGGATTGAAGAATCTTCTCTCATCAAGGCACAAGGACCAAAGTGTGAAGTACAAATTGGAACTCACACTTTAGAAGCAGGAAGTTAAGCCACTTTTAAAGTGGCGCTTCTCCTCACGCTGGGCACCAAACGCCAATTCAAATTCATCTGGGGAATATTTGAAATGCACCCAAGTGGGACCCACCTTCATTTGATCTCTATTCATTCCCAGCGCTATAAAGAGACCTACTTCTCCCCTTTTCAACATACTTTGCATCTCTTTCCTCTCTTCCATTTCACACTTCTTCTTTACCTTTATTCTTTCCTTTTCTCCTTGCATGGGACAAGCAAGCTCAAAGTTTGGTGTTGGTGAGCAAAGATCAGTTTTCTCTTCGCTCTTATTCTCCTCTTTTCTTTACCATCACAAAAACAACACTCACCAATGGCACCACCCAAAACCTCAAAAGCTTCAAGCTCAAAAAAAAGGAAGACAAAGGAGCCAGCAACCTCTAGTGCATCAAGCTACAATGAGCACAAATTTCTCTCACTCTTCCATCAAAATCAATTATATAGGTGGATAAATGATAGGCAAATCATTCTAGAGGTGGTTTTCAGCTTGAAAGAGATGAACATAGGGGGATCAATGTGGAGATCAATAGAAGAGGGTGGGCAGCTCTTTGCAATCCACCAAAGAGAGTGGTAGTGTGCCTAGTAAGGGAATTCTATGCGATTTCTTCTCAACCCTTAAGCCAACCACTCACTCATCAGAGTTTTGTGAAAGGGGGGGATCATTGACTATAGCCTTGCAAACTTGGAGAGAACCCTAGGAGTGAATTAAACAAGAGCCACTCACAGTTTTGAAGAAAGGGTGAAGGAGGTTGATCCTGGCTTTGAAGGCATCATCAATGAAATCTGCATCATCAATACTGAATGGATTAAGGACAAGGATGGAAGGCCTAACCAACTGAGAAGGAGAGATTTGTGTCCACAAGCAAGAGGCTGGCTAGAATTTGTAAGATGACTCAACCCCACTTTCAACACCTTAGAAGTGACCTTAGAAAGATCTGTACTCATTTACAGCATCATGAGAGGGAGAACATGAATGTGGGAGAACTAATTGCCGGCAACATTCAAAAGGTTATCACAAGAACTAAGGACAGCACAAGATTGGCCTTCCCTAGCATCATTCAACGCTTATGCACTGAGGTTGGGGTAGAGAGCAATGAAGATGAATCAGTGTTGGAGAGCCGGATTGCCCAATCACTGCCATGAAGATGGAGAATGTAGTAGCTCCCAATCCACTACAAAGAGCAAGAGAACCCAGAGCCAATATATAAACCCCACAAGAGCAACCACACAAAGAAGAACCAAGAGTCCAAGCACCAAGTCAAGAAACCCTCAACTGGGAGCAAATGCAAGGAAGCATCAATCAAATGCAAGGGGAAATAAATCAGCTCATGGAACAGCAGAAGAACTTCAATTGGGATAAGATGCAAGGGAGCCTCAACAAGATTTTAGAATAGCAAATGGTACAACAAAGGAACCTTGCAGAATTTAGGTCACTCTTTGAGGCAAGAACACTTCAAGGATACAATATGACATCAACACACAAGCCAAGCTGAACTACTTGTGCTCCGTAGTAGCATCCCTAAACCTAAATTTTCTAACATTTGAGCAAAGGATGGAGGAATTGAGGATTCTTCAAGAAGAGATTCTTGAAAAACACAAGGAGGATGAGAGAACATACATGAGGAGACTGGGCTTTTGGAAACCAAGAAAGACTCAAGGACAAGGAGGAGCTTCAAGTAGGAAGAGTGATGGTGATACCTCCAAGGATGCTTCATCCAAGGGAAAAGGACCAATGCACTAATCAAGAGCAAAATCATGATGAAACAAAGGTGGTTAAGTCCCATTAAGAAGCAATTTAGTATGATTATAGTCTATCTAGTAGTCTCTTTTAATATGTTTGTTTTCTTTCTGAATTAAGAGTCTTAGTATGAGTCCCTAGGTTGCTAGTTATTTTAATTTGAGAATGAAAATGTTGCATGTTATCCTTATAATACTAATGAATTTAGCTTGTTATTAAGAGAAGTTAATGATGAGTTGTTCACAAAGGAAAAGAAAGGATCTATGGCCCAAAGTGAATTTGATTAAGAAAAACAGATAAGGAGTAAGTATAAAACCATAAAATGAAGTGTAGAAAGTGAGTAATTCAGAATGAAACAATTAGATATAGAGGACATAAAAATAGATGCTAAGGATTACTCCCGAATATCAATAGAACCAAGAAGTAGTAAGGATGACCCAAGGCTCTGAGCATCAACTACTAGGAAGGAAAAAGTCAAGATCCTAGTAGATACTTGTGATGAAGCTGTGTCAAGAAAAGAGGCCTGAGCAAGTAAATTCTTAGGGATGTCTCAATACTTAGTACCCTAAAACCAACTGTTTTGGGAGTGCTAATTGAAAGCTTACCTTAAAAGGTCATCTTAAGACAAAACATTTAGAGTGGTGGTCAATAAAAGAAAACAAAAACAATAAAAGGAAAACAATACCACTACTACTTCAAGGTGACAATCCATAATGAGGGCTCTAGAAGCAATACTTAAAGAAGATCCTCAAAAGTCTAAGGGTTTTAGTTTGATATGAAAACAAATAACAAAGTTCATGCATGATTAGATACTTGATCTTTATCTCTGATTTTAGTTGCATTCTCATAAGGGTCAAGTCTCAATAATTTGGAACAATTCACATATAACTCTGATTTGCTTGAGGACAAGAAAAAATTAAGTTTGGTGTTGAGATGACTTGCATCATCTACCTATTTTCTCATAAAAAAGGACCAAAGATTAATAAATTTTTACTGATTCAATGCATTATTAAGAGCTATATCATGAATTAGTTGGACATTGCTTTGAAATTAGTTCTTGCATGCATTTCAAGAGAAAATAGCAACAACAGAGAAAAGAAGCAAGCAAAGAAGACTGGGCGCTTGTATCGGCGTGCCACTTTGAACAAGTATTGGAGGCGTGTCCAATGGCGTGCTCGAAAGCGTGCCACACCAAATCTTATAATGGGCGTGTATGCTGGCGTGCCTGGTGTGGCACGCCAGGCATACAAAATAGAGAAGGGTGATCAACACAACACAAAGGGTGTGGCACGCCAAACATGGGCGTGGCATGCCAATTCTACTTTCCAGAGAAGGGTGATCAACACAACACAATGGGCGTGGCACGCCAAGCATGCGCGTTGCACGCCATTTCTACTTTCTAGAGAAGGGTGATAAACTCATCACAAGGGGCGTGGCACGCCAGGTTTACTTTCACAAGGGGCGTGGCACACCAAGCATGGGCGTGGCACGTTAGTTCTACTTTCTAAAGAGTGGTGATTAGCATGACAAAAGGGGCGTGGTACGTCAAGCATGGGCGTGGCACGCTAGGCCTAATTCCCAGAGAATGAAGAATGGTGCAGCAACATTGGTGTGCTCAAGGGCGTGGCACGCCAGGCCAAACTTCCAGAGAAGAAAATTGGAGATTTCATTGAGGGTGTGCTCACTGGCGTGTCTGGGCGTGACACGCTGAGATCTCAAAACGAACATGTGAGTTGGCGTGTTTAGGCGTGGCATGCCAGGCTTATTACACAGTGAGCAATTTTGATCCACCACTATGGGTGTGGTAGACCAAGCATTGGCATGGCACGCCAGGCCATTTCTCCAAAAGAGTGAAAGGAGGATGTCATCGAAGGCGTGGTCGAAGGCGTGGCACGCCCAAGCCCCCACCATGGGCGTGTCCAGGGGCATGCCTGGGCATCGCACGCCAGTGTTATTGAGCTGAGAAGCATTGAAGTGGGCGTGCCAACCTTGTGCTTTAGACGTGGCATGCTAGGTCTTCACAAGGGGCATGCACTCTCAAGTGGCACGCCACTCCACACACCTTCACTCAGAAAGGAGTCCAAGTGAAGTTAGTTAAGGAATTGCTTCTTTTCATTTTCTTTTTTTATTGTAATTTTAATTCCTAAGATAGGAGTAGTATAAGTACCCCTTAAAGGGTACTAAGTAAGGGACTTTTTGCTGACACTTACTTTAACTTTACTTCACTCTATCTCTTGTACTTTCTTGAGCTATTAGTAGCTAAACTCCCTCTCATTGGGGGAGGGAGCTCTATTGTATTTGATGGATCAGTAGTGAATTGACTTTCTTTTTCTCTTCGTCTCTTTTTGATTTACTAGAAAGCATTTCGTTCTTCATTTTAACATTCAATTATCTTGGGAAAGAGATTGAATGTAATTGATTTTTATGTGAACCGTGGAAGACGAATCATGATATCATTCTTGAAATCCTTTCTCACATTGAGTAGATCTGGGTTTTGGGATTAGATATTGTGACGCGAGATCTACCCATTACTTGGATCTATGAGGATGTGTGGTATAATCAGGGACCAAGCTTCATCTCTCTTCATGAGAAATTAGACCAAGGAATTGGCTATTGATCAAGATTGGGAAGATTGAATTACCAAGGGATTAGGATTCAATCACTCATGGTTGCCAAGAGGTCAATGACTTGTATGATCGAAGAAGAGATGATATGAGAATGATCTGGAGAATAGAATATCTCCTAACTCCAATGAGTTTTCCCTATTCTTATCTTCCCATTCTTTATAGTTTTGTTTAATTTTTGTTCATCCCTCATTCCCTTTACATTTCCAGTCATTTACTTTCTTTTACTTTCTGCAATTTACATTTCAAGCACTTTACATTCTGCACTTTAATTCAAGTCATTTACATTTCAAGTTATCTACTTTTCCCGCCATTTAACGGTTCCAAGTTGAGACTCGATACTCTGTTGACCCGTCGTAAGGGTGACCGAACACGTATAGATTCCTGAGAATGGTACCCCCATTGAGTAATTTGATATATATGTGTGTGTGTGTGTGTGTGTGTGTGTGTGTGTGTGTGTGTGTGTGTCTGTGTGTGTGTGTGTGTGAGAGAGAGAGAGAAAGAGAAAAAGCTATGCATAGACTCTTGGGGATGCGCAATGGGGGACAGTTAAGGGTTTAGTAATCAGACTTGTCAGGTTGGCTTGATAACCGACAGATGAGACTCATCAGCCATAGAGCAGGCATGCATCATATGCATATTGTTCGAATTTCTTGCTTATGCATTAATTGGGATTGTCTAAGTGATTATAATATGCTATTTCTTGTATTTGCTATCTGTATTACTTGTATCCTACCTGTGTTTGTCATTGTCTGCTTGTTTGTCTTTGCAACTTCACCGAAGATGGAGGAATAGAGGAAAGACAGAGAGAGTTAGGGCTCTAGCTAAGTTTTAGTTAGATTTAAGGAATTGGTTTAGTTTAGAAAGCCATAGAGAATCACCCTGATTTATGGTTTCTATTTTAGTTCCTTAAGTTCTATAATCTGAGTGTCGGTGTTCTAGGGTTGTTTATGGCATTACCAGGACCTTATATCTTATGTGTGTGGTACCTTTACCATGCTGAGAACCTCCGATGCTCATCCCATACTATGTTGTTATTTTTCAGATGCAGGTCGAGAGGCACATCGGTAGGCGTCTGGAGCTTCGGAAGCGAAGTGTTTTATTTTTCGTCCTTTGCTATATGTACATAGACTCTCCTCATATATATATATATATATATATATGTACATGTTTTATTTTGTACCTTCTAGAGGTTTATGGAGAACTAGGGTTTTAAACATATATTTTGGACTATGGGCTGTATATTTTGTATGTAAATATTCTCCGGCCAGCCTTAGCTTCGTAGGCTGAGTTAGGAGCTTGTTATTTTGTATTCTTGACCCTCTATTCCTATTTTTTGTTTATTTATGCCTTTGAACCTTAGTTTTTTCACACGCAAGTAATGTTGTTTCCAAAGCATTTCGCTTTTTATTTTACGATATTTGCTTTATCCATTTTTTTCAAGGCTCCTCGTATATGTATCCTTTTCAATATTATTTTATATATTTTTATTTTACAGGTCATAATACCACAACACCTCTGTTTTACATCCTAGGTGTAAAGCTCTGTGTGGTAGGTGTTACAAAACGCTTCAGAGAAATCCTTTTCTCCTTAGCCTGCAACCGAACAGCATCGACTTCGACTATTTCCCACAGCCGTAACAGCCCCAAAAGCAGCACTCACAACAGAAACTTGACCCTGAGATATTAACGTCGCGTAAAACACAATAATTCATAATTGAATACTAACGCGAGAATTTTCAAAATAGAAACACTTACTGTAATAAGAAAACAAAACAGCAGCAATCTTTGTATCGATTTGGCGGTAGCTCTGGCAGCCACCCAAGCAATAGCAGCAACCAGAACCTCGGCGACAGCGGCTGTAACTAACATGCAGTGACGATAAAGGTTCCCGGAATCTAAAAAAATGAAAAATAAACTCAAAACCCTTAACGGCAGTGGATCCGATGGCGGCAGCGGTGTTTCTCGGCGGCAGAAGCTCGGTCACGGTGGCGCAGCTCCTAGCAACAGCGGTGGCAGCTCCCTTGCGGTGCATCTCTCTCTCCCTTGCGGTGATAGGGGAGGACGAATGGCAGCGGCGCAAGCAGCAGGACACGTGGCGGTGGCAGTCTACGATGATGGCGCGATCTCCTTTTCTCTAGGATCTCCCTCTTGACGGCACAGTGGCGGCGACAGCGTCTTGCGGTGGCGGCGTAATGGTAGCTGGACATGGTGGCGGTGGCGTAGCTGGCATCGGCAGTCTCCTTCCTCCTTCCTCTTCGGATTGCAGCTCCCTCTCTTCTCTCCTTCCTTTACTTCCGTCTCCCCTTTCTTTCTCTTTCTTTCTTTCCTTCTTTTTTTTTTTACAGCCGCTGTGTGTGCGTGTGTGTCGTGTGTGTATGTGTGTGTGTTGTGTCTGTGGGGGTTGGGTAGCCAGGGTTAGGGTTAGGTCAATGATGAGTCCATATTTGATGATAATTTTTGGCTTGAAATAGATAGATTTCATCACATAAACTCACACTTATTCACCAAAATAACATACTTTTGTGATTTCCCTCTAATTTGAACTTAAAGTGAAAAAATGTGTTTTTGTGCTTAAATTAATCATTTTAATTCCACTTTTATGCCATTCGATGCCATTACATATTTGTTGAGTGATTTCATGTCCTATAGGAAAGAATGGCTAGGAAAAAGTGGAAGAAAGCATGCAAAATGGGATATTTCATGAAGAAAACAAAGGAGAAGCACACAGTCAAGTGTGCGTACGCACAACCCTCTGTGCATATGCACAAGTGTAGAAATCAGCAAGTGTGCATACGCACAACCCTCTGTGCGTACGCACAAGTGGAAAAATCAGCAAGTGTGCGTACGCACAAGTCTCAACGCGTGACTTCATTAAAATATTACGTGGCTCGCGAATTTGGGGCTTCTTGGCCCAATTTTGAGTGTGATGAAGATGGTTTTGAGGTGCTATATGAAATGGACATCATCACATATCAAAGAGAGCTCAATTTTAGATTAGAAAACACATTAGGAGCAGGAGTAGTGTAGATTAGGAGATTCTCTCTTAAGGTTTATTTAATTTTCATAGTAGCATTTTATAGTCAAGTTTTGATCTTGGATTTTGCTCATCTTTATTGTAAGTACTCTTTAATTCCCTCTTTAATTACACAACTCTTGTTAGATTTTGCTATTGTTCAAGTTACTTTGTTAATATTTGCAATTTTGATTTCTTGAAGTTTTGGTTGATGAATTTTGACTGTTATGATTTATACTTGCTTGATTGAGTTTTTATAGTTGATATTGTGAATAGTTTGGTTTAGTTTTAATTTTTCTTTGAAATTTCCTATGTTTTGTTTTTATACCCACCAAGTGTTTGTGAAATAGCCACTTGGTAATTTTGAGTAGATTTTCACATCTTGGCTTGGGAAATGAGTTCCTACGATACTAGAGTTATAATGTCTAACATTTAGTGATAATTCTTAGATAGTTAGTTGGCTCTTGTTTCCATTGACGGTAGTTTTTTACTAATTAATTAGTGATGAGATATTTTGATGAGAAACGAATTTCTACCAAAACACCCAAAACTAACCGGCAAGTGTACCGGGTCGTATCAAGTAATAAAAACTCACGGAAGTGAGGTCGATCCCACAGGGATTGAAGGATTGAGCAACTTTAGTTTAGTGGTTGATTTAGTCAAGCGAATCAAGTGTTGGTTGGGTGATTTGTGATTTGCAGAATGTAAATTGCATGAAATTAAAGAGAGCGGGAAAGTAAATTGCTGAAACTTAAAGGACAAGAAATTAAATGACAGAAACTTAAAGTGCAAGAAATGTAAATCGCAGAATCTTAAAGTGCAAGAAATGTAAATTGCTTGAAAAGTAAAGGGGATTGGGATGAGGATTTGCAGAATTTAAACAAGGGAAAACTAAATTGCATCAAACAGAAGAGGAAAAGGGAGTTGGGATTGAACCGGATCTTATAACAGCAAAGTAAATGAACAATGAAAGCATTAAACAGAGAATTGAAATGAGAATTTAGATCTCAGGACCCAGAGACTAGAAAACCAAGTCTAGATCTCAATGCCTTCCTAGATCCAACAAGAACAATAGCAAGGAAATTGTAAATTGCAAAGAGAATAGATGAAGTAAGTAACAGAAACGGAATTTCAATTAAGCAGTAAATAAACAGAGAGATCCAAGATTGAGATTGAAACAGAATTTCTTCAATTCTCCAATCCAAGATCCAAGACAAAAGTAAAATGAAATTGAAAGCAAATGAAAACAAGAAATTAAAGTTCACTCAGTGACAAAAGCTTCCCAAAAACTCTTATGAAAATTCTAAAAGGAAAGCTCTAAAAGAAAACTCTCCCGGAAAAGCTCTCTAAACAAATTGAATTCTATCCTATTTATACACTTTCCAAAATGATCTTCAAGCCTTGAGTTGGGCCTTTGTTCTTGGTGGAATTGGGTTGAAAGAGGCCTTGGTTGATTGCTCTTGAAGATTGAAGAAGAACCGAAGTGAACCAATTGAACCGGAAATGGAGTTAGCCAACGTTGGTCTTCAACGTTAGGGTCAAAGTTAGGGGTCTAACTTTGACCCTAACTTTTCATATCAGCAAACCACATTCTTCTGGTTTAGACGTTGGCGCCAACGTTAGGGGTCTAACTTTGACCCTAACGTTGGCCTTGCTTGGTGTGATTGGTGCCAACGTTAGCCTCCACGTTAGGGGGCTAACGTTGGCGCAAACGTTGCCTACTCCCCCATTGTGATTTAAGTGCCAACGTTAGCCTCCAAGTTAGGGGGCTAACGTTGGCGCAAACGTTGGTAGCCCAGGGAGAAACTCTCAAGTTCCAACGTTAGCCTCCAAGTTAGGGGGCTAACGTTGGAGCTAACGTTGGCTACTTCCAAAGAGTGATTCATATGCCCAACGTTAGCCTCCAAGTTAGGGGGCTAACGTTGGGGCTAACTTCATGCAACCCGGTTCAATTTTCACTTATTCCATTGTCCTCTCTTCACTCCTAGCCATTCCTCTTTGCTTCAACCTTTCTCCAAGCCTTCTTCACCTATCATTGATCAACCAAACTAATCAAAGTTTTGCTCAAAATCATGAGGTATTCAATCTTCCACAATATGCAACAAATATAGTTCAAAACCTCATGAAATGGCATGAATTCACATATGGTTGGTTCAATCAAGGGAAACATGAAAATCTACTCAATTAGCTTGCTTGTAGCTTAAGAAAGTGCATAATTCTAATGAAAACAAAAGAAAAAGACTAGCTAAAATGGGCTAAGATGACTTGTCATCACAACACCAAACTTAAAGCTTGCTTGTCCCCAAGCAAGAAATAGATTTATGCTCCAAGGTTCTTTCAATTAAGATGGATTGAGGAACACTTGTAAAGTGCAGTGAGTGAAGTGATCAAGTATCAGTGGGATAAATTCTAAATCATATGCTTATGCAAGGGTTTCAGTGCTCACTAGTCCTTACATATTGGGAGTCGTAGGTCTTAGGATTTTCATCCAAATGGTACCATGGAGATCTCTTTATGTGTAATCACCTTGAAGCAGCTTATAGTTTCTGTGCCTTGGTCTCGACTCTAAGTATCATGTCTCAAAGCGGCTCTTTAGATAAGCTTTCAATCAATACTCCTAAACCAGTTGGTTTTAAGGTATTAGGTGTTAAAGCACCCCTAAGGATTTACTTGCTCAAGCCTCTTTCCTTGACACACTTCAACCACAAGCATTTTACTAGGCTAACAACTCTTTGAGTCATTGTTTCTTCTTTCTTTTCTGCCTAGTAATTGATGCTCAGAGCCTTGGACCATGTTCTTTTTGTTTTTGTATTTTCTTTTCTTTCTTTTGTTTTGTTTGCTGCTTCTTGGATCAATAGATTTTTGAGAATCTCCACAATACTTCTTTGAACTTCATGTCCCGCCTATGAGCTCCCATGCAAGTTTTCACAAGCATGCAACCTCAGTACAAAATCGTATAACCAGAACCACCACTTCTCCTAATCTTTTGCTTGCCTCAAAATTGTTTAATTCCTCAATCCTTCTTTTCAAAGAACTTTCATGTGATGCATTTCTTGGAAATTGAGTGCAAACAAGTTTTGAAGATAAGAATGTTGTGAATGATCAAACATCTTGCTTATTGAATTATAAAGAAAGAAATTATACTATGTATGCAGGCAGGGGTAAATAGAAAAGAAACTATACTATGCAGACAGGCAGGGTAGATCAGGATACAATCCAACTCTCAATCACAGCAATATTTAATGCAAAACAATGACTTAACAATACAACCTGTTGAAGTTTACTTTCTTTCCTTCTTCTCATCATCATCATTGCTGGCCTTCATGTTCATCTTTTGTTTCTTTGGTTGATGATGCTTAATCCTTCCAACAGTTTGTATGGACCTCTGCAATGATATTGAAAGTTGCTTGTTCCCCAAGCACTTGAAAAATGGTTAGCTTGCATGATTTATTTGTGGCTTTTGTACTTACTTTGGTGTGGGCACACCAAACTTAGTACCTTGCCAATGCATTAGATTAACCATGTTAAAACTCTTTTTCTTTTTCAAAAATGACAAAACTGAAAACTAGGAAACAGCAGAATAGTTAACTAGTTTATACAACATGCTTGAAGCCAGCATTATGCAGAAATTGAGAATGTGTTTTATGATGGGATTTTGGTGAAACACCAAACTTAGAATCTTTCATTCTCCCTTAGATTGTTTTGGTGTGCAACACCAAACTTAGCTTCTTGCAATATAGATAAAACTAATTAACCTTTTTATTAAAATAGCTATGAAAAGAAAACTACCTCAGGTTGGGTTGCCTCCCAACAAAGCGCTTCTTTATTGTCACTAGCTTGACATCCTTCATTCTTTGATCATGGAGGCTGAAAATCATAGTGCCTCAGCTTTTCTCCTCTCACTATGGACTTCCTTACTGTCTCCTCCATTTCTTGGTGCCCTTCTTCAGAAATTCCAGAGATGGAGAACTCTCTCTTAGTTCATGTCATACAACCAAAACAGCAAAGATGCACAGAGCATTCTGTAGCTTGAGTGCAGTGGGGGTTAGTAGAGACAAAGTCTCAAACAGTTAGTGTGCAAGTCAAAAATTAAAGAAACAGAAAAGAAAAAAAAATGCTTGATCTAGATCACCACCTCACTTAATCATTGTCAATCTATTCAATCCCCGGCAACGGCGCCAAAAACTTGATGAGATATTTTGATGAGAAACGAATTTCTACCAAAACACCCAAAACTAACCGGCAAGTGTACCGGGTCGTATCAAGTAATAAAAACTCACGGAAGTGAGGTCGATCCCACAGGGATTGAAGGATTGAGCAACTTTAGTTTAGTGGTTGATTTAGTCAAGCGAATCAAGTGTTGGTTGGGTGATTTGTGATTTGCAGAATGTAAATTGCATGAAATTAAAGAGAGCGGGAAAGTAAATTGCTGAAACTTAAAGGACAAGAAATTAAATGACAGAAACTTAAAGTGCAAGAAATGTAAATCGCAGAATCTTAAAGTGCAAGAAATGTAAATTGCTTGAAAAGTAAAGGGGATTGGGATGAGGATTTGCAGAATTTAAACAAGGGAAAACTAAATTGCATCAAACAGAAGAGGAAAAGGGAGTTGGGATTGAACCGGATCTTATAACAGCAAAGTAAATGAACAATGAAAGCATTAAACAGAGAATTGAAATGAGAATTTAGATCTCAGGACCCAGAGACTAGAAAACCAAGTCTAGATCTCAATGCCTTCCTAGATCCAACAAGAACAATAGCAAGGAAATTGTAAATTGCAAAGAGAATAGATGAAGTAAGTAACAGAAACGGAATTTCAATTAAGCAGTAAATAAACAGAGAGATCCAAGATTGAGATTGAAACAGAATTTCTTCAATTCTCCAATCCAAGATCCAAGACAAAAGTAAAATGAAATTGAAAGCAAATGAAAACAAGAAATTAAAGTTCACTCAGTGACAAAAGCTTCCCAAAAACTCTTATGAAAATTCTAAAAGGAAAGCTCTAAAAGAAAACTCTCCCGGAAAAGCTCTCTAAACAAATTGAATTCTATCCTATTTATACACTTTCCAAAATGATCTTCAAGCCTTGAGTTGGGCCTTTGTTCTTGGTGGAATTGGGTTGAAAGAGGCCTTGGTTGATTGCTCTTGAAGATTGAAGAAGAACCGAAGTGAACCAATTGAACCGGAAATGGAGTTAGCCAACGTTGGTCTTCAACGTTAGGGTCAAAGTTAGGGGTCTAACTTTGACCCTAACTTTTCATATCAGCAAACCACATTCTTCTGGTTTAGACGTTGGCGCCAACGTTAGGGGTCTAACTTTGACCCTAACGTTGGCCTTGCTTGGTGTGATTGGTGCCAACGTTAGCCTCCACGTTAGGGGGCTAACGTTGGCGCAAACGTTGCCTACTCCCCCATTGTGATTTAAGTGCCAACGTTAGCCTCCAAGTTAGGGGGCTAACGTTGGCGCAAACGTTGGTAGCCCAGGGAGAAACTCTCAAGTTCCAACGTTAGCCTCCAAGTTAGGGGGCTAACGTTGGAGCTAACGTTGGCTACTTCCAAAGAGTGATTCATATGCCCAACGTTAGCCTCCAAGTTAGGGGGCTAACGTTGGGGCTAACTTCATGCAACCCGGTTCAATTTTCACTTATTCCATTGTCCTCTCTTCACTCCTAGCCATTCCTCTTTGCTTCAACCTTTCTCCAAGCCTTCTTCACCTATCATTGATCAACCAAACTAATCAAAGTTTTGCTCAAAATCATGAGGTATTCAATCTTCCACAATATGCAACAAATATAGTTCAAAACCTCATGAAATGGCATGAATTCACATATGGTTGGTTCAATCAAGGGAAACATGAAAATCTACTCAATTAGCTTGCTTGTAGCTTAAGAAAGTGCATAATTCTAATGAAAACAAAAGAAAAAGACTAGCTAAAATGGGCTAAGATGACTTGTCATCAATTAGTAAGTTAGCTAGGACTTATGGATTAAGGTCAATTATGCTTGCTTGACTTACTCCTTGATGCTAGGGGTTGACGAAGTGAGATTGACTCATCATAGTTGCCAAAGTTGTGGTTATGACGATGATAGAATTCTTTAATTCTCATTCCCAAGTCAAGGCTCTTTTATGCATTTTTAGTATTTTCACTGAGTCTTGATCTTGCTTTCTTCTGATTTGCATTAATTTTCTTTTCGATAATTTCTTAGTTCTTTTAATCTTTCGTTCCTTGATTGAAAACCCCTTTTCCTCACAACCAAGAGTGTTGGCACCTTAATTGCATTGTCCGAGGGAGATGACCCGAGACTTAAAACTCCCGATTTTTGTTGGTTTGTATTGTGACAAACAAAATTAAACTTTGATTGGGAGTTAATTGTTGATTTAGACTATACATGTAACGATATTCTATTTTGTGAAATTCTAGATCAACATTAACTCTTATATTAGTAAAAAATTAGGGTTTTAATTTGGAAATTTTGGGTTTAATTTGAGTAGGGTAGTTTTAATAAAATTGGAGTATAATGTATTAATTTAAAATCTAATTTAATCTCTAAAATTACTTTAAAATATTATTTGTGGTATTATAATACTAATTGATTCTCAATCAATTACTCTAATTGAAAATACATGGTAATATAATTAATTTTCTTTATCCCTAAAACTTAATGTATTAAATTATAAAATATAATTTATTTAAATCAAATCATATAAAATTCTCATTAATTCATAACTACTAAATTTATATTTTAAATATAGAAAATAACTAAATAATTAGAAAATTAGATAAAATTCTAATTTAAATAGCCAAACCTCATTATTTTCAAATTTCTAAAACTTTAAATCATAAATAGGAAAATAATCCATAGTTACAGAGTTTGGATAAAAACCATGATTTATTTCAAATTCAATTAAAACTGTAAATAAATATATAATTTGAAATTAGTTCACAATAAGACTTTTCAAAAGTTCTGGGTCTTACATCATTAAAGTGGGTAAAACTCTTATGCCTAAGCTTTCTTGTTTCACTTGAATATCGTTTGCTTGAGACAGATGGTTAATTTAGAGCTCTTTGTGGATTCAAGACCAAAAGGGAGATAGTTAGTGGTTGGAAACGACATTCAAGGTTCATTATGGTTGAAAGTTTAAAGTTTAAGTGCAAGGATTGGTGTGATACTCAATTGCTTAGGTCTAGGAAGATGTTTGAATGAGAACTCAGAATGCTTACCACCTGAATGGAACTTTGATGATTATACTTGAAGACGGGTGTAAAAACAAGTTTTGGGATCCTGGATTACCACAAGAGGATCAATTTTGGGAGATCCTAACTTGTTGTGAACTTCATCAAGGCTTGGTGGATATGAATTGGAGGGTGGGAGCAAACTTGAAGTCCAAGTATTGGTGGAAGTTTATGGATGAATACAAGAACAGGCCACCATAACAAGGAGATCACCAAATATCTAACTTAAGGACTATAACTAAAAGTGCTAGGTGGGAGACACTCCAAGTGAACTCTTTCCACTTTCTCTTTTGTATATATTGGTAAATAAGTGTAAATTTCATTTTATTTTAATTTTGTTAGGTTTGTTTGATAGTTTAGTATGCTAAATAAGGTTTGGTGGTGTTTTGATAACTTATTGGGTATTTGGAATGCTTGGTTTGGTATAAAAAATTGGAAAATTTTGAAAAATAGAGCACTTGTCATGCGTACGCATGCCTCATGCTTACGCATGACCCCCACAAGCTCACTAAATCATGCGTACGCATGCCCCATGCGTACGCATGACCACCCTACCCGAATAGAATAGCCATCATGTGAGTACTGTGCGCGCGCATGCCTACTGGACAAAGAGATTTGGCCATCGTGCCAGTACTGTGCGAAAACTATGCGTGTGAGCACAATTCAAGGTTGCGCATATGCCTGTCTCACCCGTACGCGTGACACCCCTTCCTGAATGGATTTATGTTTAAAAAAAATTCATGTAATGCGTACAGATGCCTTCTGCATATGCATGATCCCCTGTCTTACATTCTTTTCTTTACTTCTCTCCACTTCTTTTCTTTCTCTCTCCCCTTATCTTCTTTTCCCCCTTATCTCATCTTCTCTTATTTTCCACCTCATCATCATTCATCATCTACCACCATCTCCATTAGTTAGTTAGTTAGTGTAACTCTCTATTTAGTAGATTAGATAGCTAAGATCAGCTAGATTTGGTGAAAAGTGTTGGATTATTAATCTGATTTGCTGTTTTTTGCTATTGGTATTCATTATTAGATTGAGATTGCAGTTATGTTTTGTTGCTTGGCATTGAATTCTTCATGCTTAATTTTGTGCATACCACGTACTTATGACATTGCCTTTAAGAATATTTTTGGATTTCTAAATTGCATGTTGTAGCTAGCCGCCATGTAATTTGAATTCACTATCTATTACAGGCAATCTTTTGTAGTTGATGCATTTTTTTAGGTGATGGTTGTTTATGATTGATTTTTATTTACGTCACCTAGTTGATGCATTGAGATTGTGGAATTGCGAAAGTGGATCGTAAGCTTACCTAGTGACATCTTTTTGAGCTTTTTAAGTTTTGTAGACCATGCTTGCTATGTGATTGATCTCAACTTATATCTCTCTTTTCCTAAGTTGCATAGCACCCATGTTTCCCACTTTACGTCAATTAGGTGATGCGAATAATAATTCATAGTGTGTCATTGATTGATGTCCGAGTTCCATATTTCATTTGGTTCATTAAATTCTGTTGCACATCAACCAATGTCCATTCATTATCCATTTAACAATTGCTTTATTATTGTTTGAATGCTTTTATGCTCCTTTATTGCTTATTTGTTTATCTTTACCTACAAGTTTTCCTTAAGGTATCTCAAGCACACTAGAATGAGTGAAGTGTATACTTCTTTTGTGTAATTGTGACATAGCTTTCAATGCTAGTGTGTGAGTTCTAAACCACACGTAACTTAGAATTCACGCACTATTTTTCTCAATGCCACAAACTAATTAACTCACTTCATTTTGTTGATTATTACCTCATTCCAAGCATCTATGCTTCCTTGCTTTTGCATTTACTCGTCCTACTATATCCTGTTTTCTATCTTTCAGGATGATTCACCATAAGGAAAAAGGGAAGCAGAAGAAAGAATATGCAGTGGCTAGATGACCCACCAGCTGAAGGTGGCGATCCGTGTGGTATTCATACCCCCTTGCTCATCTTTGAATACACAGAGGACCGTGCAAACTTTTAAGTGTTGGAAAGTCATCCGACCGAATCAGCAATCTTGGGGGAAATGTTCCAATCCAAACACTTTCACATTTCATTTTTCTTGTTATCACTATGTCTTTTAGAACCTTTAGTTGCATTTCTTCTAGATTTATTGCATTTCCTTTCATATATAAATATACATAATAAGCTTAGTTAAAATAATAAAATTTTCCAAGGGTTTCATCTATACGGCATCCTAATTGATTTGAGTTAAAATATTTTTCATTAAAACTTGCTTGAATTATGATTGTGGAACATAGTTTTGAGTTAGAACACACAACCTTGTGAGTTTTGAGCCTTAATGTATTGTTGCATCATTTCAACCACTATTTTTATTCTAGTGTGTTATTCTCTTTCTATGATTGTAATCTTTGATTCGTTTCATTCTTTATGTCCATTATTTGATGTATATATGCATTTATATGATTGAGGCCTTCATTTCAGTTAGCTCAGTTACCCAAATAGCCTTACCCTTTTATCCACTATTGTTAGCCAATTTTGAGCATATTTTAATACCCTTTTGTTCTTAATTTTAGTACATCACTATCCCTAAGTGAAAAACAATAAATGTCCTTCATTTGGATCTTTGATTAGCTTAGGCTAGTGAGAGTGTGCATCATTTAAGTGCGGGAAATTTTGGAAACATTGGTTGAGATAAAAGTGTATTTTCATTGAAGATCTTGGGAATTGGATACATACTCATGCATTAAATGTTTAAACCATATGTATTGATACTTTTGTATATATTTTTATTTTTAAAAAAAAAGAGGAAAAAATAGCGAAAAAAGAAAATAAAAAAGGGAAAAAAAGAAAAAGAGAAAAAGAAAGCAATAAAAAGGGGACAAATGTTAACCCCAAAGTAAAATAATAAGAATAATGCATATGGGATGTGATTAAAAGGAGAATGCATGAGTGTGTGAAAAAAGTGAATGCATGAATGGGTAGTTAGGTTTGCATTTGAATTGTATAGGTTGTTATATGTGTTAGGTGAGAGTTTAAGTTAATTAAAGATTCAAATTTGAAGCTCACTTGACCATATATAATCTTACTGATACGCTAAAATTTGTCTCTCAACAAATTTCCTACTGGCAAGTGCACCGGTTTGTCGTCAAGTAAAAACTCACTGTAGAGTGAGGTCGAATCCCACAGGGATTGGTTGGTTGATCGATGTTAATTGGAGAATTGTTCTAGTTGAGCGAAATCAGAATTTAATTGAGAGTTGCAGAAAGTAAAATTGGCAGAAAACTTAAATTGCAGAAATTAAATGACAGAAATTAAATTGGAAAAAATTAAATGACAAAATCTTAAATTGCTGAAAATTAAATGAAAATGGGGAATTAGCATGAAAGTAAAGAGCAGAAAGTAAACATAATAGGGAGATCAGAGATGGGGGTTCATTGGGTTTCAGGAGATATTGAATTCTCTGGATCAAATCGTTTTCACCTCTTCCTCAATCAATGCATTCATTGACATTGCTTGGTAATCTTAGATGATTGGATCCCAATGTCTTGGCTCACCAATCTCTCTAAGCATGAACAATTGCCCAATGTCTTGATTTAATTTCTCATGGAAAGAGTTGAAGTTCGGTCACTGACTATAACACACAAATTCATATATCAAAGTGTTGGTAGGATTACATGTCACTATATCCATCCAAACCCCAATCTAATCCAATGTGAGAAAGCAATTCTAGCATGAATTCTTCATTCCTCTCTCAAGGCTCCGAAGAATTCCAATTATGGATAGCTTCTCTCTCAAGACAACTATCCAATTGAATTAAGACTGAAAGCTTTCTAACAAAAATCAAGAGAAAAGAAAGAAGAAAAAGATGAAAATTACTATTGATCCATTGAATTACAATAGAGCTCCCTAACCCAATGAAATGGGGTTAGTTGGTCATAGCTCAATTCAATTTACAGAGAAAAAGAGTGCAGGATAATTAAAGAGAATACAAAAGAAACTAAAAGAAAAGTGCCGAACAAGGAATTGAACTCCCAGAGCCCCCTTTCAGGGCCTCCCAAAAGCTCCTTAAATCTTCAACAATTCTTCTATTTATAACCCTCTTCTCATCTTCAATTGGATCAAGTAATTGGATGTGGGCCTTGGCTGAAGAATTTAGGAGTGATTCTTATGGATGCAGAGAAGAGAGATTGCTTAATTGCAGAGTTCTAGTGTCCACGTTGGAGTCAACATTTGATGGCCAACGTTGACTCAAACGCCCTTCTTAAAAACCAAAAAAAAAGAAAAACAGATAACTTTGCTGTCATTGGCGTTTGACTCAACGTTGGAGTGCCAACGTTCTGCTTACCCACGCGTACACGTGCATCACGCGTAAGCGTGAAATTTGTGAATTTATCTTATTCACGCGTACGCGTGCACCACGCTTACGCATGCATTGCCATTTTTCCCACCCACGCGTATGCGTCACTGACGCGTACGCGTCGATTCCAGTTTTTCCAATCCAAATTCTGGGCTCCTCGTCGCGGACGTTGAAGGCAACATTTGAGGCAATGTTGGACCTCCAACGTTCGTTTGTTGACGCGTACGCGTGACCCACGCGTGCGCGTGACTCACGCTTGCGCGTGGATATGAAAATTTTGTTTTTTCACGCGTACGCGTTGCTCAAAACTCCTTTAGCTCCAGAATTTGAATATTTTCAATAAATGACGTTGGAGGTAATGTTGGTTCACCAACGTTCCCTCCAATGTTGGCATCTATGTTTTCTTTTTCGAGAACGTTGCTTTCACTGTTGATGGGTTAAAGTTGGCTCCAACGATGGCCTCTCCTTCTCTTCTTCCTTGCTCTTCTTTTCCTTCTTTCTTCCTATCATCAACAAAACAAAATGCATTAAAGTTTTGCTATAATCATAAGAATTTGTCTCATTCTTAGCACACAAATAATTATGGCATAAATCTCATGAAAATGCATCAAATTAACCATGTTTGCATGAATCAAGGTAAGCATGAATTTCTTATCCAAATACTTACTTATTGCCTAAGAAATGCATGAAAACCAAGTAAAAACTAATGAAAAAGGCTAGTGAAACTAGTCTAAGATGCCCTGGCATCACAACACCAAACTTAAATCTTGCTTGTCCTCAAGCAAGTAGTAAAGCATAAGGAAAATGAATGAAAATAGAGAGAAGTATAAGCTCTTTATTGGCAGGCCTGCATGTTGGTTAATCGGGTTTTCATGCATGGTGTCTTAATAATTTTTATTTTGTGGCTGAGGTACAACATTCCTCTGGATCCTTGCTTGGATTACACAAAAAATGAGACTTGTTATTGCTTGGTCCTTTGTTTTTCTTGCTCTTCTTCTTTTGTTTGAGGCTTATTGCTTAGGGGCTTAATGTTATGTGGTAAGGCAGCTTTTTAGAGTAAGCTTTCAGCTAGCATTCCCGCCCCAGTTGGTTCAAGATGCTAGGTGTTAAAACACCCCTATGTGCTTACTTGCTCAAGCCTCTCCTTAGCACACACACATCACAGGCATTCAGCTTGTTTTGTTCTTTGGAAATTAATGCCCAGCACCTCTTTGGGTCCCTAAATGTTTTGTCTCAAAGTAGCTCTTGATGGTGGACTTTTGGTTGGCAATCCTGAGTTAGTTAACCCAAGTTGTCGGCTGATGAAGCACCCCTTAGAACCTAGTTATCCAAGCTTATCTTTGTACAAGAACATCACAGGCATATATCCAAATCTCAAGCCATTGGTGCCTAGCCTTATTTATTCCTTTTTGTTTTCTTTCTTCTTTTTTCCTTGTTTTTTTATTTCTTTTATTATGGACCTCTTTCATTTGTCAAGTCTCATGAAATGTAAATCAAGTTCGTATCACAAAGTCATGCCAACCTCTGACCTTATTCATAAATCAACTAATGAACCAGCACATACCACCACATAACCTTATTCTATCTCATTTTGAACCAGGCTTTTACTCTTTCTCTGTTCCACACTAATTTTTCTTTTATTCAAGCATGAAGAACAAAGCATGTAATTCAAGTAAGATGAAAGTGAATCAAGCACTTAGACTAGCAAGCTATAACAACATGAAAATAGACAGTAAATAAATCTAATAGGACACTAATCAACAGGGGACATTTGCACTTTCAATTAGCATGTTTAAGCTAAAGTTAGTCAGAGAACAATACAACCTCTTCGAGTCCATTTGTTTCCTCTATGTCATCATCATTGTTGGATTCCATGTCCTTCCTATGTTCAACCACATGATGATGTGTCTTTCCTTCCAAAAGATTGAATGACTTCCTACAAGAGATACTAAAAGTTGCTTGTTCCCCAAGCACTTAAGAAGCAGTTAGCATGCATGTATGCTTGTGATTCTCTAATCCTAAGTTGTTGTGGGAACACCAAACTTAGTTCCTTGCCTACTTCTATAAATTCATGCATGAAACATCAAGTACTTTTTATTAAGAAAGTAAACTATGAACTAGAAAACTACTATGAACTAGAAAAACAAACTATTAACTAAAAATTAAACTATTGTTAAGTAGTTTCCCTGATTGGTTGGAGCTAATGACTAGTCATGCTAAGGGTTACAATGTGTTCTTTAATGAAATCTTTGGTGGAACACCAAACTTAGAATTACACATTCACCCTTGGATTGTTTTGGTGTGGAACACCAAACTTAGCTCCTTACAATATAGAGAATCTACTTAACTCTTTTATTGAAAAAACTATGAAAAGAAAGCTACCTTTGATTGGGTTGCCTTCCAACAAGTGCTCTTTTACTATCATTAGCTTGACATTTTAGTCATGAATTTCTTCCTCTTCTTCCAGTTTGTTAAGAGGAATGACCTCTAATGGAAAAAGGGACCAGTTAATGCCCCTTGCTTTGAGTGCTTCTTCCCAGCAAGCTTTCTTTTGTGATTTGCTTGAGTGAACTTGCTTGTTGGGTCAGCAGTTAGATTGTTCTTTGACCTTCTCCTCTTCATGGATATGATCCTTTGCTTCTCAGTCACAATCCTCATTTTGGTGCTTGTTTCTACTGCCTTCACATCTTTGATCTCAAAACATGGGTGTTGTTGGATAGTTGGAGCATCCTATTCATCAAGAGCTTCTTAAATTGGTGGTTCACTGAACTCACCCTCTATGAAACTCTCTGTTTCATTGGAGTGTGGACTCCCTTGGTTGGCTTCCTCCCTTTCTTCTACACGATGTTGCATTAAGTCTGTTGGGAGTGAGTTTGCATGTTCTTTTGTCACCACTGGTAGCCTCTGTGGATATGGAGCCTTAGGCTTATATACTCTCACAACCTCCTCCTTTTTCATAGGAATCTCACTTGGTATGGGTGCCTCTTTTTCTTGTTCTTCTGATTCCTCCCTTGTAACCTCCATTTGGTCCTCATTTTTCTTGCTAGGTTCTCCTTCAAAGTAATTTACATTTGCTTCCATGTTTCTGGAGGCACTGTCTTGTTCCTGCCTCCATGCTCTGGACCATTGAATGAACTCCCCATTTGCTATTTTCTCCTCTTTCGTCATCTTTGTCAATTTTTCAAGGAGGAGTTCTATCCTAGTAAATTGATTGTCTTCTCTCTTTCTTCTGCGTTCTTCAAGGATGAGTTCTGCCTCAGCAAGTCTATCTACAGGAAATTGTGATGGTTGGTGATTGGCTTGTGAATGGAGTTGGTTATTTTGTGGCTGTGTGTTCTGAAAGTGGTATGGCTCTTGTGGGTAATGGAATGAGTTTTCTGGACTGTGAAAATAATTTTGTGTGTAGTGGGGTAAATTTTGTGAATGGTGGAATGAATTGTATGGGTCTGGGAAGGAGTTTTATACTGAGGCATACTCAAATGGTGAAGAATTTGGACATCTAAAACTAAGAGGTGAGGTTGGATAATTAAGAGGTGATGGCTCTTGATGAATGGGGTATAGATTTGTGAAATCTCTTTGATTTTGATCTTCCTAGCCACAACTTGAGTAGTGATCAATTTCACTAAAATATGGACCATTTTGTGGCTCTGGAAAGTACCCCATTTCAGCTTCTTGATGCTCCCACCCACCATGAGCGTAATAACATGAATCATTCTGTGGTGGTGGGAGGCTTCTCTTGAATTTTGATTGACCAGAATATGATGGATGCTTTTTTCTTTCTTGCAAGATGCCCTGTCTCAAACAATAATCACCAAAAGAAATTAGAATCTCCATTGTTATAAATGAGAGATTCTTAGTGAGGAAATATCACAAACAGCTAGTGGTTAGTATGCTAAAAAGTAAATGAATAAAAAAAACAACTCAAATAGCAGAAAATAGCTGTAAGAAACTAAAACAAAAACAAATTACAAAAGAAAAGAAAAATTACTCAATCTAGTTATCCTCCAATTTAATAATTGTCAATACAAAACTAATCCCCGGCAACGGCACCATAAACTTGATTCGTGGAAATTTACCTCTCAACAAATTTCCTACCGACAAGTGCACCGGTTTGTCGTCAAGTAAAAACTCACTATAGAGTGAGGTCGAATCCCACAGGGATTGGTTGGTTGATCAATGTTAATTGGAGAATTGTTCTAGTTGAGCGAAATCAGAATTTAATTGAAAGTTGCAGAAAGTAAAATTGGCGGGAAACTTAAATTGCAGGAAATTAAATGACAGAAATTAAATTGCGGAAAATTAAATGACAGAATCTTAAATTGCTGGAAATTAAATGGAAATGGGGAATTAGCATGAAAGTAAAGAGCAGAAAGTAAACAGAATGGGGAGATCAGAGATGGGGGTTCATTGGGTTTCAGGAGATATTGAATTCTCCGGATTAAATCATTTTCACCTCTTCCTCAATCAATGCATTCATTGACATTGCTTGGCAATCTTAGATGATTGGATCCCAATGTCTTGGCTCACCAATCTCTCTAAGCATGAACAATTGCCCAATGTCTTGATTTAATTTCTCATGGGAAGAGTTGAAGTTCGGTCATTGACTTAACCACACAATTTCATAGATCAAAGTGTTGGTAGGATTACATCTCACTATATCCATCCAAACCCCAATCTAATCCAATGTGAGAAAGTAATTCTAGCATGAATTCTTCATTCCTCTCTCAAGGCTTCGAAGAATTCCAATTGTGGATAGCTTCTCTCTCAAGACAACTATCCAATTGAATTAAGACTGAAAGCTTTCTAACAAAAATCAAGAGAAAAGAAAGAAGAGAAAGATGAAAATTACTATTGATCCATTGAATTACAATAGAGCTCCCTAACCCAATGAAATGAGGTTAGTTGATCATAGCTCAATTCAATTTATAGAGAAGAAGAGTGCAGGAGAATTAAAGAAAATACAAAAGAAACTAAAAGAAAAGTGCCGGACAGGAAATTGAACTCCCAGAGCCACCTTTCAGGGCCTCCCGAAAGCTCCTTCAATCTTCAACAATTCTTCTATTTATGACCCTCTTCTCGTCTTCAATTGGATCAAGTAATTGGATGTGGGCCTTGGTTGAAGCATTTAGGAGTGATTCTTAGTGATGCAGAGAAGAGAGATTTTTTAATTGCAGAGTTCTAGTGTCCACGTTGGAGTCAAAGTTTGATGGCCAACGTTGACTCAAACGGCCTTCTTAAAAACCAAAAAAAATAAAAATAGATAACTTTGCTATCATTGGTGTTTGACTCAATATTGGAGGGCCAACGTTCTGCTTACAAATGCGTAAGCGTGCATCACGCGTTGACTCAATATTGGAGGGCCAACGTTCTGCTTACAAATGCGTACACGTGCATCACGCGTACGCGTGATGCACGGTTACGCGTGCATCACGCGTACGCGTGATGCACGGTTACGCGTGCATTGCCATTTCCCCATCCACGTGTACGCGTCACTGACGCGTACGTGTCGATTCTAGTTTTTCCAATCCAAATTCTGGGCTCCTCGTCACGGACGTTGGAGGCAACGTTTGAGGCAACGTTGGACCTCCAACGTTTGTTTGTTGACGCGTACGCATGACCCACGCGTGCGCGTGGATGGTAAATTTTGCCATTCCACGCGTGCGCGTGACTCACGCTTGCGCGTGGATATGAAAATTTTGTTTTTTCATGCGTCGCTCAAAACTCCTTTAGCTCCAAAATTTGAATATTTTCAATCAATGACGTTGGAGGTAACATTGATTCACCAACGTTCCCTCCAACGTTGGCATCTATGTTTTCTTCTTCGAGAACGTTGCCTTCACTGTTGAATGGCTAACGTTGGCTCCAACGATGGCCTCTCCTTCTCTTCTTCCTTGCTCTTCTTTTTCTTCTTTCTTCCTATCATCAACCAAACAAAATGCATCAAAGTTTTGCTATAATCATAAGAATTTGCCTCATTCTTAGCACACAAGTAATTATGGCATAAATCTCATGAAAATGCATCAAATTAACCATGTTTTCATGAATCAAGATAAGCATGAATTTCTCATCAAAATACTTACTTATTTCCTAAGAAATGCATGAAAACCAAGTAAAAACTAATGAAAAAGGCTAGTGAAACTAGTCTAAGATGCCCTGGCATCACATACCTTGATCCTAGCCCCATTACAACCTTTGGATAAGTCCTCATGATATTTGTATGCATGCATTAAATAATTATTGATTGTTAGATGAAAAACAAATCTTAGAAAATAAGATTAGAAGAGAATTGAGTGAATCAACCCTGTACACTTGAGCAATTAGAGAGTATACACATCCGATAAGGGTTTCGATTGCTCAATTCTATGTTTCTACCTATGATTATTTCTTGTCTTGCATGTTTGTAAATTCTCTTCAATGACTCTAATCAATTGTTGGATTTGATTTGATTGTGATTGCTTTAGCCTTAATGATCATATATGTGTTCTTAAAAATTGATTTATTTTGACCAACTAGTTGCATGCATTGCACATAGGTAGTTTACTTTGAATAAAGGTTGATACCCCTTTCTTGTCTTTCTTGAGTTTAGCATGAGGACATGCTATTGTTTAAGTGTGGAGAGATTGATAAATCACAATTTTATTGATAAACCACAATTTTATTGAATTTAGTGGATTTTATCAACTTTTTCCACATTTATTCATTAAAGTAGCATGGTTTTGTAAATTCTCCCTAAATTGTACTTAAGAGTAAAAACATGCTTTTTAGGCCCATAATTTGCTAAATTTAATTAACTTTAATTTCATTCGATGCCTTGATGTGTTTCCTAAGTGATTGTAGGCTTAGAAGGCAAAGATTGGATTGAAGAAATGAAGAAAAAGCATGTAAAAGTGGAGAATTCATGACGAAAAAAGTTTTGAAAATCTGCCGGTTCCGCGTACTGTAACACCCTACCACACAGAGTCTTATGCTTAAGTCATAAAGATGAGGTGGCAAGGTATTACGACCTCTAAAAGTAAAAATATATTTATAATAATAGTTGAAAGGAATTTTAACTAGATGCCTGTGAAGAGAAGTTAAGCAAAGTGTTAAACAGAAAATTGCATCACTCGCGTAAGAGATAAATATGAGAGAAGAATTCCAAAGATACATATATCAAGGCGTCTGACTCAGCTCGCAAACTAGAACCGGACAGAGCATATAAACATATATACATGAGAATTCTAAAATGACCCAAAGCAGAAAAATGACAACCTATTTCTCCAAGTCAACCTCTAAGAGGGACAAACATAAAATACAAGGTGAAAAATCTATATACATATATAAATATAAACAAAATATGTCCCTGAGTCCCAAGAGTTCTTCGCTTCATCCGAGTCTCCAGAATACAGAGTGGTTCTTCTTAACCTGCATCTGAAAAATAACAATATTGTATGGAATGAGAACCCGGGGTTCTCGGTATGGTTAAGGTGCCCACGTATATAATAAATAAGGTCTCGGAAAAGCCAGAGGCAATCCTAGAACACTAACACTCAGATTATAAAATCTAAAGGAATAAACTGAACCATAAATTTGGTAAAACTCTCTAAGGTACCCAAGTCACAATATAACCCTAACACTGCAGTTTACTTCCACTTACACCTAACATAACATTCTATACATTTTAACTGCTTACTAATAAATCATGGTTAACCAACTCTTACCACTAATCCAACTAGTCTCGGCTTGTGGTCCAAATCAAACCAGCTCGGCCTCCGACCCAAATAAACTCAACCCGGCCTCTGGCCCATTTCAAATCAAATCAGCATTATCACCCATCCACCACCAAGGTACTCAAATAGAAAGACAATCACAAACACAAGAAAATACAAGGTAAACACATTTAAATAATAGTTACAGCAAGTATCACAGTTATCAGTTAAACAGAATTTATCAAATAGGCAAACCAAAACAATTATGCACACCCAAACAAAGCAAACAAATGCAACATGATGCATGCATGTCCTACTGGCCGTGAGCTCACGTGTCGGTTAAATTGCCAGAACCCGACACATCCGGTAGCTAACCCGGACATTGGTATCTAGGTTGCGCATCTCTAGGAGGATCATAAACAAAGGAGAGTGCCTTTCTACATCGAAGAAGTGTGCCTTTTCACCTTCTCCTGGAGGAGATACGAAGGAGAGTGCCTTTCCACATCGAAAGGGCATGCCTTTCCACCTTGCAACCAGAGAAGAATGTGGGAAAACAATACGAAGAAGAGTGCCTTTCCACTTTCCCCACACACTCATCACGAGAAGAGAGGGAACTTCCATCCTCAACTTGCCATCTGACTACATTTTTCAAGTTAACGAGCAAGCGGGATCGCTAATAAACCCCAATTTTGTGGTTTATCTTGTGTTGATTTTAGGGGATTTTATCAACTTTTCTCACATTTATTCAATGAAATAGCATGGTTTCATGACTTTCTCCGAATTTGTGCTTAAGTGTAAAAACATTCTTTTTAGGCCTTTAATTTGCTAGTTTTAAGTCATCTTTTGATTCCACTAGATGCCTTAATGTTTTTGTTAGTGAATTCAGGTTAAAAAGGCTAGGAATGGATAAAAGAAGTGAAGAGAAAAGCATACAAAGTAGAGAATTCATGGAAAATCAAGGATTGGGAGTACATTCATCGACGCGCACGCGTGACAGACGCGCACGGGTGGAGATGAAGTCGTATGGCGACGCGTATGCTTGACATGATGCGTACGCATGACCCATGCGTACGCATCGTAGCTCGCACGTGACCTCATTAAAGTGAAAATGTTGGGGGCGATTTCTGAGCTTTCAAGGCCCGAATCTAACTGATTCCATAGACTATTTCATGCAGAATTGATGATTGGTCAGGGAAGCAATTAGTAGAGTTTTGACCATGCTTTAGTTAGTTTCTAGAGAGAGAAGCTCTCTCTTCTCTCTAGAATTAGGTTAGATGTAGATTAAGATTTCTTTAGATCTAGGTTTAATTCATGCTTTGATTTACTTTTCCTCTCTAATTTGTTGTTACTTTACCATTGCTTTCCAAGTTTAGCATTTTACTCTTTGTATTTGTTTACTTTGTTGTTGATGCACTCTGGTTTCTTCTATTTTCCTTTAATGCAATTTATGTTTGATTTCTTTTATTGTTTAATTGCTTTGTTGTTGTTAAATTCCTTTCAATTGGTAGTTATAGATTTATTTTTCTTGCAATTTTATCTTGCTTTCCTTTTATGTCTTCCAAGTGAGAAAACATTTTGAGTTTATATTTCTAGAGAGAGAAACTCTCACTACTCTCATTTTAGTGTTCTTGTTACTCTAATATTGTAGATCTTGGATTTGGATCTTGTTTACTTTGATTTCTATTAATGCATCAAAGAATTTCATGTTTATTGTTGTTAATTGCTTGATTGTGGTTAATTGTTTGTAGTAAATGACCTTGAATTGAATTTTCTTCTCAATTTCACAATGTCTTTCATTATTGCTTGCCAAGTGTTTGAAAAATTGTCAACTATAGTTATAAAGTAGCTTTTTACTCTTGGCTTGGGGGTTGGGTAATTGGAGACACTTGAATTGTCAAAGTCTTTCGTTGATTGAAATTTGGAAGTTGCTAGTTGATTTGAATGTCACTAAGTGAAGCAATAACCAAGTGAAGCAATAACCAATTCTTGTCACAATTGATCGAGGCAATGATGATAGGAATTCCAATTCTCACCCCTAGCCAAGGATTTTATATTGATTGATTATCATTTGCTTTTGTTAGTTCGATTTCTAGGTTTACTTAGTCCAATTGTTAATTGCTTATTGTCTTAATTCATGCTCATTTACTTTTCTTGTATTCAACTCCAAAAACACCAAGAGAACTCCTAACCAATAATGTGCATCTTAGGGCAACTCCTAGGGAGAACGACTCGGAATTCTACTCCCGGTTATTGATTTTGAATTGTGGTGACACATTTTCTAAGTTTGATGCGGGATTGCTTGTTGGTTTAGACTATACTCATGACAGAATTTATTGATAAATTCTAGACCGACAAAATTTCACGCATCAAAATGGCGCCGTTGCCAGAAAAATGCAAATGTGTGCCTTGTTATTGGTTATTGTACATTTGTTAATATTGTGAATAGCTTTATTTTTTTGGATTTCCTTATTAGTTTGCTAGCTTTAGGACTTTGTTTCATTATTTCTTATTAGCTTTTGATTTTTATTTTCTCTCTTCACTATGAATTCTCACCCATTTGGCTATGAGTTTGGTTACAACTATGTTGTAGGAAGTGAAGATTATAATGAAGACATGCATCAAGGATGGAACAATCAAGGGTGGGAGGAGCCTCAAGCTTATGGATAACCTTCTTGGCAACAACCTCCTATGGTTTCTGTTCATACCCCGGGTCGAACTGTCCGACCCGGGATGTTTAGCGACAAGGCGACCGACCTCTTCAGGTCAGACTATCCGACCTCCTCTTAAAGAGCTTGGCCAAATTGCCAGGAAAGCCCAATAAAGGGCCCAAATAGAGGAACACGACCTAAATCTGAAGGCAGCCCGAGCCTAGAGAGATAAGGGCGGTTCCCTTGAAGATAAGATGACCTCACTCAAAGATAAGATAAGATAAGATAAGATAACTAACTTATCTTACCTAAAAAGGTCACTCCACACTATTATAAATACACTGGAGCACCCAGGTTTAACTCATACTCTGATTCTACTAAAAACCTGCTTAATACCCTTGCTAACTTAAGCATCGGAGTCCCTTGTAGGTACCACCACCCTCCGGTGACAAAGGATCAGTAGCATAGCCAGTCCAACAAGTCGGACACCATAGTTCCGGCCGCCACTCACCAGCCGGACACGTTAGCTCCGACCAAATACAGAAGATCTCGTCCGAGATCGACCTACAGTTTCAGGTAACGCTCGGAACATTGGCGCCGTTGCCGGGGAATGATGACAAGTCATCTTAGCCTAGTTTTACTAGTCTTTTTCTTTTGTTTTCACTTGAATTATGCACTTTCTTGAGCTACAAGCAAGCCAATTTAGGTAGATTTTCATGCTTCCTTTGATTTGATCAACCATAGATAAATTAACGCAATTTCATGAGGTTTGATGCCATAATTGTTACATATTAAGATAAAATGAATATCTCATGATTTTGAGCATAGCTTTGATGTGTTTGGTTGATTATGATAGGTGAAGAAAGCTTGGAGAAAGGTTGAAGCAAGAAGGAATGGCTAGGAGTAAAGGGAGGACAATGGAATAAGTGAAATTGAACCAGGAAGCAAAAAAGCTAGACCTAAAGTTAGCCTCAAACTTTTGGGTGAAAAGTTAGCCCCAACGTTAGACCCCTAACTTTGAGGCTAACGTTGGCACATGAAAATCACCCCTGGGCACCAAAAGTTTGCGCCAACGTTAGCCCCTAACTTTGAGGCTAACGTTGGCATGAAGAAAACCTCCCTGGGCACCAAAAGTTTGCGCCAACGTTAGCCCCTAACTTGGTGGCTAACGTGGGCACATGAAAATCACAAGGGGAGGAGCAAAAGTTTGCGCCAACGTTAGCCCCTAACTTGGTGGCTAACGTTGGCGCCACAAGTGCACAAGGTAAGGCCAACGTTAGGGCCAAAGTTAGACCCCTAACTTTGGCACCAACGTTGGTATCAGATGGATATGGGTGCTGATATGAAAAGTTTGGGCAAAAGTTAGCCCCCTAACTTTTGCTCAAACTTTTGGTCCAACTTTTGCAAAACTCAAACCCGGTTCAATTGGTTCGTTTTGGTTCCTCTTCAAACTCCAAGAGCAATCAACCAAGGCCTCTTTCAACCCAATTCCACCAAGAGCAAAGGCCCAACTCAAGGCTTGAAGATCATTGGAAGAAAGTGTATAAATAGGATAGAATTCAAGTTCTTCGGGGAGCTTTCTTTTGGAATTTTCATAATAGTTTTCGGAGAGCTTTTGATATTGAGTGATCTTTAATTTCTTTGTCTTGGGGAAGGAGAATTCACTTCTCTTCCTCTCAGTTTTATTGCTTTCAATATCAATTACAATTGTCTTGGATTTTTGGGTTGGAGAATTGAAGAAATTCTGTTTCAATCTCAACCTTGGATCTCACTGCTTTATTTACTGCTTGATTGAATTTAATTTCTGTTAATTACTCTTCATCTATTTTCCTTGCAATTTACAATTCCCTTGCAATTGTTCTTGTTGGATCTAGGAAGGCATTGAGATCTAGACTAGACTTGGTTTTCTAGTCTCTGGGTCCTGAGATCTAATTTCCCAATTTTACATTTTCTGTTTACTGTTTTCATGTTCATTTACTTTTCTGCTTCAAGATCCAATCTAACCCAAACCTTCTTCTACTTCTCTGCTTGATGCAATTTACTTTTCCTTGTTTAAATTCTGCAAATCCAATCCCCAATTCCCTTTACAATTCCAGCCGTTTACATTTCTTGCACTTTAAGATTCCACAATTTACATTTCTTGCATTCTAAGTTTCTGCTATTTAATTTCTTGTTCTTTAAGATTCAGCACTTTAATTTCCTGTTCTCCTTACTTCCATGCAATTTAATTTCTGCAAATCACAAAACACTCAACCAAATCTTGATTCGCTCGACTAAATTAACCACTAAGCTAAAATTGCTCAATCCTTCAATCCCTGTGGGATCGACCTCACTCCCGTGAGTTTTTATTACTTGATACGACCCGGTACACTTGCCGGTTAGATTTGGGTGTTTTGGGAGAAATTCGTTTCTCCGCGAAAATATCCCATCAAGTTTTTGGCACCGTTGCCGGGGATTGATTAGATTGACAATGATTAAGTGAGGTGGTAATCTAGATCAAGCACTTTGTCTTTAATTTTGATTAACCCACTAACTGTTTGATTTTTTGCTTAAACTAACTAACACTTCAATCTAGCAGTAGATTGAAGTGTCACTGGTTTTGTGCATTTCTCATGCTCTGCTTGTATGTCAGGCACAAGAAGAACCACACCCAATTTTCATGAACAAGACGAAAGAACTCTCAGGAGGTTAAGAAGAGCTGAAAGAGGGAAAAATATTGTTGGAGAAGAGGAATCAGACGAAGAATTCCAAGAGATGGAGGAACATTCAACCAATCCACCAGGTGGAGCAGACAACAATAATGACAACCCACCCCAGAGGAGAGTTTTGGCCTCCTACACCTTTGCAAATCCTAGACATTGTGGAAGCAGCATCTTGGCTCCAAATGTCAATGCTAACAATTTTGAACTCAAGCCACAACTCATCACTTTAGTTCAGAACAATTGCTCTTTTGGTGGAGGACCACTTGAGGACCCACACCAACATTTATCCACTTTCTTGAGGATATGCAACACTGTCAAAACTAATGGAGTGCCTCCTGACAGTTACAAACTGATGCTATTCCCATTTTCTCTCAGGGACAAGGCCACTCAATGGTTGGAATCTTTTCCAAGGGACAGCATCAATAACTGGGATGATTTGGTAACCAAGTTTCTTGCCAAGTTTTACCCACCTCAGAGGATTATAAGGTTGAAGGCTGAGGTACAAACATTTACACAAATGGAGGCTGAACCCATCTATGAGGCATGGGAGAGGTATAAGGCTCTAATCAGGAAATGTCCCCCTGCCATGTTTAATGAGTGGGAGAAGCTGCAGAACTTCTATGAAGGCTTAACACTGAAATCCCAGGAAGCTTTGGATCATTCAGCTGGAGGTTCCTTGTAACTCATGAAAACTGCAGAGGAGGCTCAAGAACTCATCGATATGGTGGCCAACAACCAATATTTCTTTGCTCATCAAAGAGGCCGCCAACCATCACAAAGGAGAGGAGTAATGGAGCTAGAAGGAGTGGATTCAATCCTGGCTCAAAACAAATTAATGCAGCAGCAAATTCAACAACAATTTGAGCAAATGACCAAGAGGATTGATGGCCTCCAAGTTGCAGCAGTTAACACCAGCCAACCATCAGCCACATGGGGGCAAAATGAAGAAATCCAAGAGGAGCAACAGCAGGAACAAGTCCAGTACATGCATTCAAATCCAAATGAATTCTATGGTGATACCTACAACCCCTCAAGGAAAAATCACCCCAACTTCAGATGGGGAGACACTCACAACCAAAACCAACACCTATGGCAGAGGAATTCAAATCAAAACAACCCAAGAAACAACCAAAACTACAACCAGCAGCAGACTAACCAAAACACATACAGAAAACCTCAAAACAACTACCCTAATCTCAACCAGTACCAATCCAATAACCAACCTACCAACCAAAATACCTATCATCCAACACCCACATCTCACAACCCACCACAAGCACCACCTGAACCTCAAAGACTCACCAACTTAGAGACCTTGATAGAAAAAATGATGAAACACCAGGAAATAACAAACAAAAACCATGAAGCATCATTAAAGAGCCTAGAGAGGCAGATTGGGCAACTCTCCAAGCAAGTATCTGTTGAGAGACCTTCAAACTCACTGCCCAGTGACACAATCCCAAATCCCAAGGAGGAATGCAAGGCAATACAATTAAGGAGTAGGAGAACATTGATAAGCAACAATGACACTACACAGAAGCAAGCAGAGAGCATCAAAAAACCAACAGAGGATGAGAAGCAAACAAAGGCAGATGGAGTTAAGGAGCAAGTTGTGATGCCAAACAAAAACACTGAGAAACCCAAGGAGAAAAGCAACCAGCTACATAGCTCAAAGAAAGTAGCTCAGGGACAGCAGCAAATAGGAAAGAGCATCACACCTCTAATGCCTTATCCTCAGAGGTTCAACAAAGAGGTTAAAGACCAGCATTTTCACAAGTTCCTTGAGATTTTTAAGAAGCTGGAAATTAATATTCCCTTGGCTGAAGCACTTGAGCAAATGCCTCTGTATGCCAAATTCTTAAAGGAGCTTGTCAACAAGAAAAGAAGCTGGGATGAGAAAGAAACCATAATGATTACTGAGGAATGCAGGACCTTGATTCAAAAAGGGCTTCCTCCCAAGCTTGAGGACCCAGGGAGCTTCCTGTTGCCTTGCACCATTGGGGAATTAACCATCACTAAAGCAATGTGCGATCTCGGAGCAAGTATTAACTTAATACCATCCTCCCTGGTGAAAAAGCTGCATATAGAGGAGGTCAAACCAGTACAAATGTCTCTGGAGCTGGTAGATAAGTCAATGGTATACCCCAGGGGTGTAATTGAAAATCTTTTGGTCAAGGTGGACAGTTTTATATACCCTGCTGATTTTGTGATTCTAGAATCAAACGATGATGATGGTGACTTTGTTATTCTGGGAAGGCCATTCTTGGCCACTGCTAGAGCTATCATAGACGTAGAGGAAGGGGAATTAACTCTCAGGATGCATGACCAGAGTGTCACTCTGAAGGTATTACCAGAGGCACAATTTAGCAAGGAGAAGAAAGACTATATGAAAAATGACCAGGAAGGTCACAGCAACATCCCAATGCTAAGGATTGTGCAGACTGATGAAAAAGCCCAAGAGGATATTAGAGTATTAGCCACTGAAAAGAGAGGTCCCCAAGGAAAGCCTACGGCCAGAGAAGAAAGATCAACAAAAGGAAAGATGAAACGCAGAAACAAAGCAAAAAGGGGTTGGAAGAACAGAAAGATTCCAACAGAGGGGCTTTCCAAAGGTGACAAAGTGCAACTGATATATCAACAGCTGGGGACAAATCAACAAACTGAGGACTACTACACTGTCAGCAACATACTCTCATTAGAGCATGCTGAAATTGAACACCAGAGAACAAAGAAGAAGATCACAGTCAGAGGAGACAAATTGAGGCTCTACAAGCACCAACCACCATAAAAGAAAGCCTCAATGTCAAGCTAATGACAATAAAAGAGCGCTTGTTGGGAGGCAACCCAACCTGAGGTAGTTTTCTTTTCATAACTTTTTCAATAAGAGTGTTGGATAACTGCTATGTATTGCAAGGAGCTAAGTTTGGTGTTGCACACCAAAAACAATCTAAGGAAGAATGCAGGATGCTAAGTTTGGTGTTCCACCAAAACTTCATTTAAAATTTCATTCTAACTTCCTGCACATTGCTAGTTCCAAGCAATCAAACAGATCATTCAACAACTTAACTATTTTTGTTTAGTCTCAATTTCATAACCTTTAGCAAGGACACAAAAGTTTGCCCAGAGTTAACCTGTTGAATCAGAAAAAGTAGCAAGGAATTAAATCTGGGAGTTAACCACCAATTGAAGATACTATGCATCAAAACTCAAAAAGGGGCACAACAGAAAGAAGAACAAAAGAAATGCAAACCAATAGGTTGTATCTATACTTAACCTTTGCTGTTGAGAAATACATTTTATTGATGTCTTGTTAAAGTGTTCATTTAGTTCAAACAAATTCAAATTTCTTTTAAAATAAGTAAGCTAGTCTATGTGTGTGCTTGTGTGTTTACTTCCACTTAGCAAAAAGTATGTTTTGTCCCCTGCATCTTTAAGTTCAATAAAAAAAATGTTTGAATGTGAAGTAAGATAGTCTCTGTTAGATAGAAGTAGAATAAAAGTAAGTGGTGGTATGTGTGTGATTGTACAATAGCTTACTTTTAGTGAATAAAGAGCTAGGATATCTCCTTCTAAGTATAGAGTGGCCTACTGTCTATGAATCTCAATTAAATAAAAAATCCTTGGTTAAAAAGAAAAAACAAAAAGAAAGAAAGAAAAGAAATAGCCAAAAAGTGGCAGAACAAAAGGAAACAAAAAGAAACAAAGCTGGACACCAATAGCTTGAACCTTAAAATATATGCCTGTGGTGTCTTTGTACTAGGATCTGCTTGGATTAGTAAGCTCTTCGGAGTGCATCAACACTTGGTGACTTGGATTAACTAATCCGGGATCATCAGCTGAAAACCCACTATCAAGAGCAACCTAACTACAAGGCATTTAGTAACCCAAAGAGGTGCTGGGCATCAATGTTTAAAAGGGAATGTGAGCCAAGTGTCCATGGTGAATAATGTGTCAAGTATACAGAAAAGAAAATGAACTTGCTACACATGACACTCAAATAAAGCTTTTGAACAAAGTAATAGCCAAGGATAAAGGAATAATGAGAGGTCATAGCAGTATGTTACTTGAAGCTTGAAGGAGACTTTCTAGGCCTAAGAGTCAATAAGAAGTGAGTATTTACATATCCACACAAAATCCCATGAACTACCAAGAATACTCTGCTAGCATGAACATCCTCTTCCATTTCATTCTTTCTTCTCAATAAATCTTTTCTTGCTTGGGGACAAGCAAGCTTTAAGTTTGGTGTTGTGATGACAAGTCATCTTAGCCTAGTTTTACTAGTCTTTTTCTTTTGTTTTCACTTGAATTATGCACTTTCTTGAGCTACAAGCAAGCCAATATAGGTAGATTTTCATGCTTCCTTTGATTTGATCAACCATAGATAAATTAATGCAATTTCATGAGGTTTGATGCCATAATTGTTACATATTAAGATAAAATGAATATCTCATGATTTTGAGCATAGCTTTGATGTGTTTGGTTGATTATGATAGGTGAAGAAAGCTTGGAGAAAGGTTGAAGCAAGATGGAATGGCTAGGAGTAAAGGGAGGACAACGGAATAAGTGAAATTGAACCAGGAAGCAAAAAAGCTGGACCTAAAGTTAGCCTCAAACTTTTGCACAAACTTTTGGGTGAAAAGTTAGCCCCAACGTTAGACCCCTAACTTTGAGGCTAATGTTGGCACATGAAAATCACCCCTGGGCACCAAAAGTTTGCGCCAACGTTAGCCCCTAACTTTGAGGCTAACGTTGGCATGAAGAAAACCTCCCTGGGCACCAAAAGTTTGCGCCAACGTTAGCCCCTAACTTGGTGGCTAACGTTGGCACATGAAAATCACAAGGGGAGGAGCAAAAGTTTGCGCCAACGTTAGCCCCTAATTTGGTGGCTAACGTTGGCGCCACAAGTGCACAAGGTAAGGCCAACGTTAGGGCCAAAGTTTGACCCCTAACTTTGGCACCAACGTTGGTATCAGATGGATATGGGTGCTGATATGAAAAGTTTGGGCAAAAGTTAGCCCCCTAACTTTTGCTCAAACTTTTGGTCCAACTTTTGCAAAACTCAAACCCGGTTCAATTGGTTCGTTTTGGTTCCTCTTCAAACTCCAAGAGCAATCAACCAAGGCCTCTTTCAACCCAATTCCACCAAGAGCAAAGGCCCAACTCAAGGCTTGAAGATCATTGGAAGAAAGTGTATAAATAGGATAGAATTCAAGTTCTTCGGGGAGCTTTCTTTTGGAATTTTCATAATAGTTTTCGGAGAGCTTTTGATATTGAGTGATCTTTAATTTCTTTGTCTTGGGGAAGGAGAATTCACTTCTCTTCCTCTCAGTTTTATTGCTTTCAATTTCAATTACAATTGTCTTGGATTTTTGGGTTGGAGAATTGAAGAAATTCTGTTTCAATCTCAACCTTGGATCTCACTGCTTTATTTACTGCTTGATTAAATTTAATTTCTGTTAATTGCTCTTCATCTATTTTCCTTGCAATTTACAATTCCCTTGTAATTGTTCTTGTTGGATCTAGGAAGGCATTGAGATCTAGACTTGGTTTTCTAGTCTCTGGGTCCTAAAATCTAATTTCCCAATTTTACATTTTCTGTTTACTGTTTTCATGTTCATTTACTTTTCTGCTTCAAGATCCAATCTAACCCAAACCTTCTTCTACTTCTCTGCTTGATGCAATTTACTTTTCCTTGTTTAAATTCTGCAAATCCAATCCCCAATTCCCTTTACAATTCCAGCCGTTTACATTTCTTGCACTTTAAGATTCCGCAATTTACATTTCTTGCATTCTAAGTTTCTGCTATTTAATTTCTTGTTCTTTAAGATTCAGCACTTTAATTCCCTGTTCTCTTTACTTCCATGCAATTTAATTTCTGCAAATCACAAAACACTCAACCAAATCTTGATTCGCTCGACTAAATTAACCACTAAGCTAAAATTGCTCAATCCTTCAATCCCTGTGGGATCGACCTCACTCCCGTGAGTTTTTATTACTTGATACGACCCGGTACACTTGCCGGTTAGATTTGGGTGTCTTGGGAGAAATTCGTTTCTCCGCGAAAATATTCCATCAGGGAACCTAGAGGTCATCCCATCACCATGGCAGACAACCATGACAACGACCACGACTCTGATCTAGAAGATCGGACGCTGCAAAAAAACGCGAACACCACACCAAAAGATACCCCTCAGCCTAACAAAGACAAAAATACGCCAAACGCGGAAGCCATGGAGGCACTTCAAAACCGCCTAAAACAACTCAAAAAAGAGGTGAAGCATCAATGAGAAGCTGAGAAAGACCTACAAAGGGAAGTCAGGCGATGCCGCGAGTTAGAGGACAAATTCACAAAACTCGAAGTAGATCTCAAGGCCAAAAATACTCGATCCAAGCACGAAGACGACTCCCGTAAAGACCAAGACCCATTCACCAAAGAGATCATGAAGGCCAAAATCCCAATGTACTTCAAACTTCCCGACATGACTTTATATGATGGCACAGCAGATCCCGGCCATCATCTCAGTAATTTCAGAAGTAGAATGTACCTCACTGTAGCCTCAGATGTAATTCGCTGCAAAGCCTTCCTGACTACTTTAACAAAGATAGTAATTATATGGTTCGACAATCTACCTCAGGTCTATCTCAAGCTTCAACGACTTAGCCAAGAAGTTTCTAACCAGATTCTCCATCCAAAAAGATAAAGCTAAGCACGCCCCAAGTCTATTAGGAATTAAGCAAGGAGATCGGGAAAGTCTCCGCAGCTACATGGAAAGATTCAACAAAGCATGTCTGGACATACAAAGCCTACCAACAGAGGCCGCCATTATGGGTCTCATCAATGGCTTACAAAAGGGACCTTTTAGCCAATCTATATCGAAAAAACACCCCACATCTCTGAATGAAGTGCAAGAACGAGCAGAGAAGTACATCAACATGGAGGAAAACTATCGACTAGGAGAGATCTTAAAATCTGGATTCACCTACTCCTCCCGAGATAAAGAGTCCAAAAAGAAAGAAGATCAACATGGGGAAAAAATAAAAAAATACCACAATTATGCCCCTCTTCGGGTGTTCCTTGAGGATGTCTACAGAGAAGTTTGCCATACTGAAAAAATACCCCTAGCTCGACCACTCAAAGGCAAAAAAGGAGGAGGAAATCGGACTGAATATTGTGAATACCATCGAATTCGTGGGCATTCCACCAACGAATGCTTTGACTTAAAAAACGTCATAGAAAAACTAGTAAGAGAAGGGAAATTAGGTCTATACCTAGCCACCCGAGACGATGAGCAAAGAAAAAGAAGAAGGGACGAAGATGTCGGACGAACTGAGCAATCACCTCGTACACCAGAGAGACACGTCCACATGATACACGGAGGATTTGCGGGAGGAGGAATCTCCAAATCATCTCGCAAAAGATATCTTAAAGAAGTATATCATGTCGAGGGAAAAGAGGAAACACTCGACATCCCCACAATTACTTTCACTAGGGAGGACGCAACTGGCATCATCTCAGGACACGACGATCCCATGGTCATCACCATCATATTGGCCAACGTAAATCTCCACCGCACACTAGTCGACTAGGGAAGCTCCGCCGACATCTTGTTCAAAATTGCCTTCGACAAACTCAGTTTGGAAGAAAAAGAACTCAGAGCATATCCAAACAATCTGTTTGGACTGGGAGACACTCCAATCCAACCACTCGGGTACATCTCACTACACACTACCTTTGGAAAAGGAAATCAATCAAAAACGCTCAAGATAGACTACATCGTGGTCGATGTGAGTTCAGCCTACAATGCCTTAATAGGTCGGACAACGTTAAATCAGCTCGGCGCAATAGTCTCGACTTTACATCTATGCATGAAGTTCCCAACTGCAGAAGGAATAGCTACAATAAAAGCATACCAGAAGACCGCGCGCCGTTGTTACAACGAAAGTCTAAACCTTAGAGGCAGAGGAGAAGAATTCCACACGATCGAACTCGGTGGAGTTCAGAGGCGGGAAGAACTCCGCCCACAACCCGAAGGAGAAATAGAAAAAGTCCAGATCGGAGATATCCCGGACAAAACAACTAATATCGGTACAACCCTAAAAAGAGACATAAAAGAATCACTCGTACAGTTCTTACAAGATAACGTCGACCTCTTCGCATGGAAGGTTGCAGACATGCCAGGCATAGACCCCAAGTTAATGTGCCACAAGCTAGCGGTCTACCCAGGATCTCGACCAGTACAACAGAGGCGTAGAAAGCTCGGACCAGAATGATCCAAAGCTGTGGAAGAGCAGGTACAAGCTCTACTGGAGGAAGGATTCATAAGAGAAGTCAAGTACCCACTATGGCTAGCTAACGTCGTCTTGGTGAAAAAATCAAATGGGAAGTGGCGGATGTGCACCGACTACACTGATCTCAACAAAGCTTGCCCAAAAGATCTTTATCCACTCCCAAGTATCGACGCTCTGGTGGATGCCTCCTCCGGATATAAATACCTCTCGTTTATGGACGCATATTCGGGATACAATCAAATCCCGATGTACCCACCCGACAAAGAAAAAACTTCATTCTTAACCCCAAAAGCAAACTACTGCTACATCGTCATGCCTTTTGGACTTAAAAACGCAGGAGCTACTTACTAGAGATTGATGAATAAGGTCTTTACGGATCACATCGGAAAAATCATGGAAGTCTATATGGACGACATGTTAATAAAGACACAAAGTGAAGAGACGTTATTGTCCGACCTCACCCAAGTATTCGACAATATAAGAAGGCATGGCATGCGACTTAATCCTGCAAAATGCACCTTCGCAGTAGAAGCTGGCAAATTCTTGGGTTTTATGCTCACACAAAGAGGAATCGAGGCAAATCCGGATAAATGCCAGGCCATACTCGATATGAAGAGCCCGACTTGCGTCAAAGAGGTACAACAGCTCAATAGAAGATTGCTGCAGATTTCTAGCAGGATCAGCAATAAGATCTCTCCCCTTCTATGCTACTCTAAGGAAGGGAAAGAGGTTTGAATGGACAACGGAGTGCGAGCAGGCATTTCAAGATTTCAAAAGATTCATGGGACAGCCACCTATCCTATCTCGGCCACGGGAAGGAGAACCACTTATGTTATACCTCGCAGTAGGAAGTCGGGCAGTAGCCTCAGCATTAGTTTGAGAAGACGACAGTGGGCAACAACCTGTTTATTTCATCAACAAAGCATTACAAGGATCCGAGCTGAACTACCAAAAAATAGAAAAATTCACCTACGCTCTCATACTAACATCTCGACGACTTCGTCCATACTTCCAAGCTCACACCATTAGGGTTCGAACCAACCAACCCATAAAAGGGATTTTGCAGAAAATAGACTTAGCAGGCAGAATCTTGCAATGGGCAGTCGAGTTGTCTGAATTCGACCTTCAATATGAAGCTCGGACAGCCATCAAATCACTATATCTGGCCGACTTTATTGCAAAATTTACAGACACCCCGGAAATCCCTACAGAATGGAATCTCTATGTAGATGGTTCCTCAAATAAAACTGGAAGCGGTGCGGGTGTGATAATAGAAAGCGACCAGAGAACCCAAATCGAGCTTTCCCTCAAATTCGGGTTCCCTGCCTCAAACAACCAAGCTGAATATGAGGCGCTACTGGCTGGTTTGAAACTGGCTAGGGAGGTTGGAGCTCAAAAGCTTATCATCTTTAGCGACTCATAAGTATTCACTTCACAAATAGCAGGGAGCTACCAAGCCAAAGATCCCACCATGAAAAAGTACCTGGACAAAACCAGGGAATAGCTCGGAGAACTCGGGGAATATGAGGTCCGCCACATACCCCGAGAACAGAATGCCCGAGCTGACGCACTCTCAAAACTAGCCAGCACCAAACCAAGGGGCAACAATAGAAGCCTCATCCAAGAAATGCTGCAGAACCCGTCAATCTCAGAAGAAGAAAAAGTCCTAGCCATAACAAGTCCGGATCAAGGATGGATGACTCCCATAATTAACTACCTCAAAACAGAAACACTCCCCACAGATAAGAAGGAGGCAAAGAGGTTAAAAACGGAGGTACAATACTACACTATCATAAACAATACTCTATAAAAAAGAGGGATTTCAATACCATTGTTAAAATGTGTACCGACTTCCAACACAAAGGAAGTTTTAGAAGAAGTACACAATGGCATATGTAGCAATCATCTCGGAGCGCAGGCACTTACCAAAAAAGTACTCCGAGCCGGATTTTATTGGCCAACTCTACAAAAAGAAGCCACAGAGTTCGTAAAGACGTGTCCACCATGTCAGAAACATGCCAACTTTCACATCGCCCCGCTAGAGGAGCTCATCAGCGTAACCTCACCCTGGCCATTCGCAAAATGGGGACTCGACCTTCTCGGACCGTTCCCTCAGGGATCAGGACAAGTCAAATTTCTCATAGTAGGGGTAGACTACTTCACAAAATGGATCGAGGCAGAACCTCTAGCTAATGCCACTGCTCAAAGAAGTCGAAAATTCCTATATAGAAATATTGTCACAAGGTTTGGGGTTCCATACTTCATCACCACAGACAATGGCACCCAATTCACAGATGCAGGCTTCAGAAAGTTAGTGGCCGACTTGAACATAAAACACCAATTCACCTCCGTAGAACATCCCCAAGCCAATGGACAAGCCGAAGCTGCCAACAAAGTCATATTGGCTGGTCTAAAATGGAGATTACAGGACGCAAAGGGAGCCTGGGGTGAAGAGCTCCCACAAGTCCTATGGGTATACTGAACAACGCCACATTCCACCACAAAGGAATCACCCTTCCGATTAGCTTATGGAATGGAGGCAATGATCCCAGTGGATATTAAAGAAGGGTCACCCAGAGTGATCCACTATAATGAAGAAGCCAACTCGCAAGTTCAAAGGGAAGAACTCGACCTATGATGAGCGGATAATTGATACGCTTTTTGGCATTGTTTTTAGTATGTTTTTAGTATATTTTAATTAGTTTTTATTATATTTTTATTAGTTTTTAAATAAAAATCACTCTTCTGGACTTTACTATGAGTTTGTGTATTTTTCTGTGATTTCAGGTATTTTCTGGCTGAAATTGAGGGACCTGAGCAAAAATCTGATTCAGAGGCTGAAAAATGACTGCAGATGCTGTTGGATTCTGACCTCCCTACACTCAAAGCAGATTTTCTAGAGCTACAAAAGCCTAATTGGCGCGCTCTCAATTCCGTTGAAAAGTAGACATTCTGGGCTTTCCAGCAATATATAATAGTCCATACTTTGTCCGAGATTTGATGGCCAAACCGGCGTTCCAAGTCAGCTCAAGAATTCTGGCGTTTAACTCCAAAACTGGCACAAAAGCTGGAGTTAAATGCCCAAACTAGCACAAAAGCTGGCGTTTAACTCCAAGAAAAGTCTCTACATATGGAAGCTTCAATGCTCAGCCCAAGCACACACCATGTGGGCCCGGAAGAAGATTTCTGCATTAATTACTTATTTCTGTAACCCTAGGCTACTAGTTTTCTATAAATAGGACATTTTGCTATTGTATTTTCATCTATCTTTTACTCATACTTTTGATCTTTGATAAGTCTTATGCTATCTTAGACACGTTTGGAGGCTGGCCTCACGGCCATGCCTAGACCTTGTTCTTATGTATTCTCAATGGTGGAGTTTCTACACACCATAGATTAAGGTGTGGAGCTCTGCTGTTCTTCATGAATTAATACAATTACTATTGTTTTTCTATTCAACTCAAGTCTATTTCTTCTCCAAGATATTTATTCGCACCAAAGAACATGATGAATGTGATGATTATGTGACACTCATCATCATTCTCACCTATGAACATGTGCCTGACAACCACCTCTATTCTACTAGCAATGGCTTGAATGCGTATCTCTTGGGTTTCTAATCTAAGATTGGAACCTTCGTGGTATAGGCTAGAATTATTGGTGGCCATTCTTGAGATCTGGAACGTCTAAACCTTGTCTGTGGTATTCTGAGTAGGATATGGGAAGGGATGACTGTGACGAGCTTCAAACTCGCGATTGTAGGGCATGTGACAGACGCAAAAGGATCAATGGATCCTATTCCGACATGATCGAGAACCGACAGCTGATTAGCCGATGTTGTGACAGAGGATCAGGACCATTTTCAGGAGTATGAATGATTGGAAGAAGGCAATAGGAAAGCAGAGGTTCAAGGGGAACAAAGCATCTTCATACGCTTATCTGAAATCCACCAATGAATTACATAAGTATCTCTATCTTTATTTTATGTTTATTTTCATCACCTTAAACTCCATAACCATTTGAATCCGCCTGACTGAGATTTACAAGATGACCATAGCTTGCTTCAAGCCGACAATCTCCGTGGGATCGACCCTTACTCATGTAAGGTTTATTACTTGGACGACCCAGTACACTTGCTGGTTAGTTGTGCGGAATTGTGACAAAGTGTGATTCACGTTTAAGAGCTCCAAGTCCTTTGGCGCCATTGTTGATGATCACAATTTCGCATACCAACCTACTTCTAGAAATTCGAGAAAGAGCTCGGATCAGAGAAGAGGCATTGAAACGTCGAAGGCTTCGAGATACAATCAAAAGGTAGTGCCGCGAAGTTTTGCAGAGAACGACCTCATCCTAATCTGAAATGATATCGGAACAACTCAATCTGGAGAAGGAAAGCTGGCAGCAAATTGGAAAGGACCCTACCGAGTCATAGAAGTACTTGGAAAGGGCTTCTACAGACTGTCCGAACTCGAAGGGCGAGAGCTTCCTAGATCATGGCACGCCTGCAACCTAAGAAGGTACTATAGTTAGGGGTAATAAAGGATCTTAGGATAAGGCGCACTCTTTTTCCTGAAAAGGTTTTTTAATGAGGTGCCAAGCCAAGACCTACAAATTGCCCGACTTAGAGGGATAAAACTCCCACATGTATATATCTGCATTTTCTTTTGAATAAAATTGTTTAGATCTTCTACAAATTCTCAAGACGCATTAATCTGAAACGCTAAAAATTCATCGCCCGATTATAAAGCTACAGATCGGCAGAAAGTGAAAATCAAATTCACTGCACATTCGCAAGAAAGACCAACAAAGATGAAAATCAAATTCATCAAAAGGTCGACCAAACGGGGATTAAACCCAATTTCTACAAAATCGGCCAAGATGAAAACAGAATAATGCAAGAAGTTATCGAAAGTGATCCATAGAAAGGACCTGACGAGGTCTTAAATAAATGGATTGCTAAAAAATAACTTAAAGACCGGCCGACGAAAAGAAGTCGGACCGGTCGAACACAATAACCAAAGTTATAAAAAGTAAATTCCTGGAAAGAGGTCTGGCCAGCCCTATAAAAGAGGATTACTAAAATAACTTCGAAGGGCCCGACATGATGAAGTCGACCCAGAACATAAAGTTGTAAAAGTAATCCCTGAAAGAGACCTGAACAAGGTCCAAAAAAGAGGATTACTAAAATAACTTCGAAGGGCCCGACATGATCCCAGAACATAAAGTTATAAAAGTAATCCATGAAAGAGACCTGAACAAGGTCCAAAAAAGAGGATTATTAAAATAACTTAGAAGGGCCCGACATGATGAAGTCGGCCCAGAACATAAAGTTATAAAAGTAATCCCTGAAAGAGACTTAAACAAGGTCCAAAAAAGAGGATTACTAAAATAACTTAGAAGGGCCCGACATGATGAAGTCGGCCCTGAACATAAAGTTATAAAAGTAATCCCTGAAAGAGGCCTGAACAAAGTCCAAAAAAGAGGATTATTAAAATAACTTAGAAAGGCCCGACATGATAAAGTCGGCCTCCCACAAACATGTTATAAAAATTAATCCCTAAAAGAGATCTAACAAAGGTCTTAACAAAACGGATTATTAGAAATAACTTCGGATCAAAGTAAGGAAGTCGACATACAAGTTGGACCCAAACATCCACAACCTCAAAAGAATCAAGCCACAAGTATGAAAATATAAAGGCAATCACAAGAGGTCGGACAACAAGGCTCCAACAAACCTAAAAAGGTACCAGACAGATGCAAGACAAACATGTTATGCAAAGCACAAAGTGATAATAATAACAAACTCAAGAGGCTACTAACAGTCACCCCAAGAGCTTGAGAAACTACTTTGTTTTTCAAAATAAAGTTGCTAAACAAGCAACTAAAAGAGTATCACAAAGTCAGAACCAATTACAAAATATAAAAAGTTCAAAGCCCACAAACCGGGCTATATACATAAACATCCAGGATAATCATTGAGGATTTGAACTTCTCAGCTGCATTAGCACGGGGTGAAGGAGGGTGAGTCTGAAGAGGCACCGCATCCACTGTCCCATCATCCCGGTTAAAGATTTGGCAATCAGGATCCGACCGGGGATGACCAGCCTCAGCTGAAGGGATTGACGAAGTCGGCGCAATAGATGTTTTGGCGGCAGATACAGGAGGAGGTTCGACATCATCATCATCAGGGTCATTAGGGACAATCTTACCGTCCTTCACAACATTGTCCAAGATGAAGAGAGTAAGGTCAAGCTCGGGTGCAAAAACCCGAACCTGCTACTTCAGGTTCTCATAAGCAGCAGTTACGCTAACTACAAGGTGACCCTGGAGTTCGGCATAATCAGCCCGGGCAGACTCCAAATCATCCCTGAGACGCATCATCTCTTTATAGGTCGTGACATAACTCTCCTTATGCCTCAACGCCGTGTCTTCAGCCAACTTCACAAAAGCCGCCAAGGCAACAGAACTAGCCTTTTCACCCTCCAACTCTTTTTCTAACTTGGTCACCTTCACATCGACCTCCTCCTTCAAACCCTTCATCCGATCGAACTCCAACTTGGCCTCCTCCAAAAAAGGCTTTGTAGCGTGAAGGGGAAGATCTTGGGCAGTCCGATATAAGGCCGCCCCCATGTGTGCCATCTTAATGCTGCTTCGAGTAATAAAATCCAGATGGCGAAGAAGAGAAACATCGTCAGTAGGGATGGAACCATAAGGACCAATTTGTTGGTCCACAAACTCGACAGCATCAAAATAAGGGGCATCAAGGTTAAAAGGCTCAGCGGTTTTTTGCTTTTTTAGAGGAGGAGCGCTAGTAGGAGAAGAGTTAGGAGCAGAAGACTGAGAAGGATCAACTAAATAAGTTGGAGGGATAGGGATTATCCTTCCAGGCCCTGAAGCAACTGAGACCGATTTCTTAGGAGGAACTTGGGAAGATCCCTCACCAGCAGCCTTGGACAAAGCAAGCTGAGCTGCGGTAGCCTTTTTGGCCTTCTTAAAGGCCTTCATAGAATCTGAAGTCTTGGCCATCTCTGAAACAAACAGAAGACCAACAAAGCCACGTTACAAATCAGAAAAGAAGACAAATTAGAAAAGAAGTAAAAACAGATAGAAAAAAGAAGTCGACCACTACCCAGCTCGGTTTGGAGAAGCGAGGGGTCCCCTAGAAACCTCTTAGTGTCAAGATAAGGAGGTTGCCCCCAATTCTCCTCCAACACACTCACAAAGGCCTGCTCGACCTCGTCCAACATCTCCCACAAATACCTCGACACAACTACTTTCTTTTGCCACTCTAAAGGAAAGGTAAGCTCATCATTCTCATCCAGGAAAAAGGGCCGAGCTCCTTCAACTGCTCGGACCTTGAAAATGTAGTTCTTAAAATCACGGAAAGATTCATCGTACATGGAAAAAACTTTCTTTCCCTGAGAAGCTCGGAAAAAAACTCAGGCAGCCTTCTTCTTAACCACCCCAGGTTTTGTTAAAACAAAGAGGTAAAAGAAGAGGGATTGGGAAGGATGGACACCCAGTTCATGACACAGCAATTGAAAGATTTTTATAAAGCCCCAGGAGTTGGGATAGAGTTGGGATGGAGCTTCATTACAAGACCACAACAGGTTGGTCTCAAAAGGAGTGAAAGGAAGAGTAATATTCATCTGACTAAAAAAGAAGTCATACGCATAGAAAAAGGGACGGTCTCCAACAACCCGAGTAGAAAAGAAAACTCTCTCTTTAGATGTAGGAGATACAAGCTCATAATTCTTTTCATCACTACTATTACTACAAACCCTGTGAAACTTCCTAAGCTGCTCACAAAATTCAGAATCAACCAGCGAAATACACAGAAGAACCATAGGATCCACCCAGTCGGCCATGCCATCAGGGACTTGGGAGGATATCTTGACAATATTTTTACGAGAAGACATGAGGTCAACTAGTCCTACAAACAAGAAAAGAAAATGGATTACTAAAAAACATCTCAGACGAAATCAGAACAGCTCGGACAAGCATGACACAGAGCAATACAAGCAACAAAAGAAAACCCTAGGACCCACACTAAAGATCCAGGGGCATCCTTTGGAGGCAAGTTATGGAACAAGGACTCAGGAAAACCTACAAGTCTACATCTCTACACGTTCTAACAGGAAGATAACACTCTGAGAAGAAAGCCACGAGCTACAAATCAAATAAAGTCATCAAAATAACTACCTCCCAAATTCACAGTCGCAGACGAAACTACCAAGCAACGAAAGTATCAAGAAGAAGTCATCAAAGACGCCACCTTATTCAGAAAATAAACACCTCAAACAAACAAATGACACGAAGAAAATCAAAACGAGCCACTAGAAGAAATCGTTACTTTCTACAAAGGTTCATCAGTAAAATCATCAACATAACAAAAGTCATCAAAAGGAGCAAACTTTTAGGTAAAGCAAACAGGTTCATAAAAACCAGAAAAACATGCAGCACAGCGACAAGCGAGCACGACAACGCAAAAAGGTTCAAGCTTTCCAAACATGTATTCAAGCAAAACCAAAATTTTACCAAGAACCGAAGGCAAAGCAAAAGAAGTAAAAAAGCAGAAAGGAGAACCAACCTGGAAAAAGGAGAAAGCTTCGAAGGAAATCGAGGACGGAAAGATAGAATCCAGAATCACCTTTCAAAACAAAGAAAGCACCAACAATCACCAAGCGACGTCACAGGGAGAAATGCAAAAATGCAAATTTCAGACGAAAACAGAAAGTGAGAAAAAAAAGGGGGGAAGTTACAGCAAAGAAACAGAGAAGAGAAACCATTTTTGTGAAAAGTTCAAAAATGAACGAAGAAATGGAGCTTTAAAAGAATTAATGAGGTTATTAAACCTTCGCGCATTCCCAAAGCAAGGAGACGCGCATTTTCAAAAGAATAAAATTCAAAAGAAAATGTTCCTCATTCAAAGGAGAACTCTACAAAAAAAAAGTCGACAAAATGCTCGAGTTCGGCTTCACCAAAGAAGAATCGAAGTCCTAAAACCAAGAATCGACCTCAAAAGAAAGACCGAGCTCGAGCAGGGGCATTGTTCATACCCTGGGTCAAACTGTCTGACTCGGGATGTTTAGCGACAAGGCGACCGACCTCTTCAGGTCAGATTATCCGACCTATTCTCAAAGAGCTCGGCCAAATTGCCAGGAAAGCCCAATAAAGGGCCCAAATAAAGGAAACGACCCAAATCCGAAGGCAGCCCGATCCTACAGAGATAAGGGGGGTTCCCTTGAAGATAAGATGACCTCACTCAAAGATAAGATAGGATAAGATAAGATAACTAACTTATCTTATCTAAAAAGGTCACTCCATACCATTATAAATACACTGGAGCACCCAGGTATAACTCATACTCTGATTCTACTAAAAACCTGCTTAATACCCTTGCTAACTTAAGCATCGGAGTCCCTTGCAGGTACCA